>NC_092046.1:91451004-91511004 GCF_003086295.3 Arachis hypogaea | reverse complement strand
TCCAAGTGTTTGATGAAATGCTTGATTGGACTTTAGTATAGAACTTTCTCCTCTTGGCTTTGGTATAGTAATTAGTGACGCTTGAGTTATCTAATTCCTTTGTTGATTGATAATTATTAGTTGCTAATTGATTTGGATACCACTAAAGCTATTCTTTCCATTTAGAGTTGGCTAGGACTTGTGGAATCAAGTTGATTCATCCACTTGACTTTCCTCCATGATTAGAGGTTAACGAAGTGGTAGCAATGGATAATTTGTGGTCACAATTGAGGAGGATAACTAGGATAGGACTTCTAGTTCTCATACCTTGCCAACAGCTTTGTTAGTTGTTAGTTTATTTCCTTTGCCATTTATATTTCTTGCCTATTATTCCAAAAACCCCAAACAATACCTCATAACCAATAACAAGAACATTTGTTTGCAATTCCTAGGGAGAACGACCCGAGGTTCAATACTTCGGTTTATAAATTTAGGGATTTGTTACTTGTGACAAATAAATTTTAGTGTGAAAGGATTATTATTGGTTTAAAAAATATACCTGCAACGAGATTTCAATTGTGAATTCTAGATCACACAAAAGTCCAATCATCAAAACGCGTGGATTAGAGTTCTGCGAGACGATGCGTGCGCGTGCATGACGCGTACACGTGGCACGCGAAAATGACCAGCGACGCGTACGCGTGGCTGACGCGTACGCGTGACATGCGCGATCTACAGAAAATTCAAAAAACGCAGGGGGCGATTTTGGGCCGAGTTTAGACCCAGTTTCCGGCACAGAAACACAGACTAGAGCCAGAGAACAGGCAGCGACTCAGGACATTCTCATTAGCATAGTTTTAGATTTAGATCCGAATCTAGAGAGAAAAATTACTCTTCCTCTAGGTTTTCGTGACATTCATAGATTTCTAGTTTTATGCTTTTGCTTTGGATATTGAGAGATTCATCACCTCTGTTGAAGTTACTGTTCTAATTTGTTTTCTCATTCCTTTACTCTTTTTGATTACTTATTAATCCTGTTCAGATAGGTATGTTGCATTTTGGATTTATTAATACAGAGAATTATTTTTTCCTTTAATTGATTTTCAATCCCTATTTTATTTAATTTATCATGTCTTCTTCTTATACTTCTTGGCAGCGTTATATTCATGTCAATGGAGTAGATTCCCAACTTGACATGGGGATTGATTAAAAGGAGACACTTGAGTTGGAATGCTCTAGTGATTAGTTAAATTGGAAGTTGTTGGCTAATTTTCTATTTACTAACGCTAGTCCTTCCCAAGGGAGAGGACTAGGATTTGCGAATAAGAGTTAGCTCAATCACTTGACTTTCTTTTATTTAGTAAGGGTTAACTAAGTGAAAACAATAACCTCTTTACACTACACTTGAGAGAATTCCAACAAGGATAGGACTTCTAATTAATCATTCCCCAGTCAAAGCTTTTTATTTTGAATAATATAAATCCCTTTTAATTTTTATTGCACTAAATTACAATTATTTATTTTCTGTCATTCAACTCTCAAAATTTCTCGAAAAACTCCTGATTAATAAAATAGCACCCTTTTGTCAACTCGTTGGGAGACGACCTGGGATTCATACTCCCAATATTTTTATTCTAATTTTGTAACAACCTTTCTAAATTGATGAGCGGATTTTCGCCGGTTAAGGACTATACTCGCAACGTATTTCTATATTGATTTCTTAATCGGTTGATTTTCGCTCCACATCATTGTGCGTACGCACAAGTTGGGAAAACTTTTCTGGGCATGCATACGCACAACCCTATGCCTACGCACACTGCCCTATTTTTTAATGAAAACATTATTTTTAATCGTTTTACCTTCCCAGCAAGCTTGCAAACTTCCGTAACACTTGTTTAAAACCTTTTTGCCAGTTTTAGGGTCTTGAATCAAGGGAGAAAACAATAAAGGAATAAAAAGGGTATTTTAGTTATGAGTTTAGAGCCGGTGACATAGGTTTTTAGAAGGTCCGTGTAAATCCTAGCTTGAATTGGTGAAGGCTGAGTTATCATGTATACGGTTGAAGAGGTTTTTGAGAAATGGGAATGCTTATGATGAATTTGAGAAATTGAAAACCGGTGATGGTTATGATGAGTTGAAAACTTGGAAAGGAATGATGAAATTATTGGATTATATGGGAGTGTGCCGGGCCTATATCCCTGGCGTGGCAATTTTTCTGCTGCAAGAGTGTTCCCAACATTATATCTTTGGAATGATTTATGATGAGACAGTTGTGGTTGTTTCTTTCTCTGCTACATGAGTGTGCAGAGCCTATATCTCTGGGCATGGTAGGAAGGCTACATCTAGAAGGATGTGTCGGGTTGGCATTTACAGACCGACAAGTGATATCACGAGCCAATAGGACAGACATTCATCGTGTGCATCTTCTACTTATTTGTTTACTTTGCTTTATTTCTGTTATGCCTAAATGAAACACAAGTTTACTTGCTAATTGTTATAAATGTTGTATATGTACTTTACTTGTGCTTTACTTGTCTGCATTACTTGTGTTTTCTTTTGGGATTAAGGAGGCTCGGTAGGCGGTGGCGATGGGATCTCATGGAGGTTAGGCTGGGAAAGGCTGTGGGATACAGCGGTGTGATTTAATATTAGTTAGAAATTCCCTAAGTTTAGATAACCCTATTTATGATGTTCGGTTTAAGTTATTTATTTCTTATTCTAAGCTTGAATATCTGTATCGGTGTGAAGTTCTAGGATTGCCTTTGGCATCCCGGAACCTTACATCTTATATACTGGGCACTGTTACCATATTGAGAACCTCCGGTTCTCATTCCATACTTTGTTGTTGTTTTTCAGATGTAGGTCGCAACCCACCTCGGTGAGTTGCGAGATGGTAACGGAGCGGAGGATCTTTTATCACATTTTGTAGTTTGATTATTTCAATGTAGTTACTTGGTGCACGAATCCCCATATTTCATACAACGGAACCAGTGATGAATGGATTTTTGCTAGTAAAAAAATTCACAAATAAATTCTCGTTGTAAGTATAGTTTCTAAACCAACAAAGAATCCTTTCATACAAAATTTTGTTTGTCACTAAAGCACACCCAATAAAATTAATCAACCGAAGTATTCAAACCTCGGGTCATCTCTCAAGGAATTGCAGGGAGGTGTATTTATTATTGGTTACGGAAAAGTATCTTTTTGGGTTTTTGAAATGTGAAACAAGGAATGTAAATAACAAGGAAATAAAATAACAATTAAGAAAAGTCTTAGCAAGGATTGATAATTAGAAGTCCTATCCTCATTATCATCCTCAATTGTGACATAAATTGTCCATTGCTCCCACTTAGTTAACCTGTAACTATGAAGGTGAGTCAAGTGGATAAATCAATTTGATTTCTCAAGTCCTAGTCAACTCCTATGGAAAGACTAGAGTTAGTGGAATTCAAATCAACTAGCAACTTTTAAATATCAATCAACAAGGGTGTCTGATAACTCAAGAGTCTCCAATTACTCAACCAAAGCCAAGAATATAAAAATCTAACTTAAAACCCTCCCAAGAATTTAATCAAACACTTGGAAGGCACAACATAAAAACGTAGAAAACTAATAAGGAATATAAAATCCAAACAACTAATTTCAAGCATCAATAACATAAATTAAAGAAAGTAATCATAAATATAAAATACCTCAAATTGCATTAAATAGGTAATTCAATCTAACATAGAGTTCATAAACCAAATTGGAGAAATAAACAAATCAACAAGAGAAATAAGTAAACTAAAGGACTAGGAAAAATAAGAGTAGAGGAAAACTAAATTAAAGCAAAGTAGAAATCCGAGATTAAGAAAAGCTAAACTTAAAATCCTAAAACCTAAAATTATGTGAATGAATGTTGTCTAAATGAATGAATGGATGAATGAATGATTCCTCCACTCTGTAACCTCTATTTTGTGTTCTCGGTCTTCGAACTGGGCCCAAAAGTAGCCCAGAAATCGGCCCCGGCGCTTTCTAAAATTTCTGCACGTGGCGCATGTCACGCGTACGCTTCAGTCACGCGTACGCGTCGTTTGAGAAAAATCCTTGTCGCGCGTACGCGTCACTGTCAGCTTCTCAAAACTTCATTTTCTTGCGTTCCTTCCACTTTTGCATGTTTCCTTTCCATCTTCTAAGCCATTCCTGCCCTATAAAGCCTGAAAACACTTAACACATAGATCATGGCATTGAATGGTAATAAAGGTTAATTAAAATTGACAGTTTAAAGGCCCAGGAAACATGTTTTCAACTATATCATAGAATTAGGAAGGAAAATATAAAACAAGCGAATTCTATGAATAAGTGTGAGAATAGTGGATAAAATTCACTCAATTAAGCATAAGATAAACCCTAAAAATTAGGTTTATCAATCTTCCCACACTTAAAAATTAGCATGTCCTCATGCTAAGCTCAGGAGAAGCTACAAAGCAGTGAAGAGGAATGGTAAAAATTATGAAATGCAACCTATCTATATAAATACAACTACATGCAAAAAAATACTTTTACTTACTTGGTTAAAAGTAAACAAATTCTCCAAGACAAACATAAACTGGATTTCACTAATTCAAATCACAAAATAAAGTACAAGTAAACTTGCAGAAGAAGATATCTCATGAAAGCCAGGAACAAAGAATCGAGCGTCAAACCCTCACCGGAAGTGTATACACTCTAATCGCTCAGGTTTTTAAAGTTCGACTCTCTCAATTCTCTAATAACCTTGCTTTCTAAGGCTTGCTTTTCTTCTACCAATCAACACTAATTTGATGTACAAATACACATATCAAGAGGTCTTTTAAGGGTTGTAATGGGGTTAGGGTCAAGGTAGGATTGTGTTTGGTCAAGTGGACTAAAATATGAATCCCTAATTAACCTAAACTTCTCACCTAACTTAAGACAATCCATGTAATCAAAATACAAAACCTAACTATCCATTAACCATATTTTCCACATATTCATGCATCCTAATTCGAGTACATTACATATCCATTGCTATCAGCATTTACTTTGGGGCATTTTGTCCCCTTTTATTATTTGCCCTTTTTTCTTTTCTTTTTCTCCCTTTTTTTTCTTTTTATTTATTTTTATTTTTATTTTTTTTATTTTTTCTTTTGTTTTTCTCAGTACATATTATTAAGATATTGAATGCAAGAATATATGATCAACTATTGTTTTGCACATTTTCACAAGAATATACAACACCCAATTCTCAAACTAAATGTTTCCAAACCCAACTTTCCCACACTTAAATCATGAACACTCTCACTGGTCTAAGCTAACCAAGGATTCAAATTAAGGACATTATTATTTTACGCTTAGAGTTAATGATGTGCTAGAGTGAAGAACAAATGGGATAAGTAGGCTCAACATTGGTTTACAAAGGATAGTGAAAAGGTTAAGGCCATATGGGTATGTATGCTTGACGTGGCAGAAATTGGCGAGTTAAGAATTGTTATAAGATATGCGTTGCAAGTATAGTTCTCAACCAACCAGAAATCCGCTTATCAATTTAAAAGGATGTCACAGAAATTAAAGTTAAAATACTGGGAGTATGAATCACAGGTCGTCTCCCAACGAGTTGCAGGAAAGTGTGCTATTTTATTAATCAGATGGTTTTTAAAAAAGATTTGAGTTGAATGACAGGAAAGTAAATCAGAAAATTAATGTAATTTAAATAAAAGCCTTGACTGGGAGTAGATTAGTTGGAAGCCCTATTCTTGTTGCAGTACTTTCAAGATTAATTGATAATTGGGGTTGTTCTGTTTAGTTATCCTTTACTAGGTAAGGAAAAGTCAAACAAGTTAGAATGTTGTTTCTATTCACAAGTCCTAATCCGCTTACTTGGAAGGACTGGCGTTAGTGACTAGAGAGCAAACCAATAATAAACCCAATTACAATTTCTCGCTTGAGCACTCCAACTCAAGGGTTCCTTTCAATCAACTCCCCATCAAGTTAGGGAACTACTCGCTCATTGTGAATGTGGAATTCATAACATAGGAAAGGGAATTAAAGGAAGACATGATAAATTAAACTCAAAGAAATTAATTAAAAATAAAAACCACTCTTGTATTGATAAATTCTAAAATAATCCAACAGTAAGATTGAAATAAATTAAAGGACATGGAAGAGTAAAGCCAAGTAAAGAAAATGAACTAGAATGACGAAATCTTGATGAGGTAACAACTCTTCTCAATATCCCAATGCAAAAAGCAATTAAAAATCCTAAGAACTATGAATGTGTAGAGAGAAAACCTAGAGGAGAGGAAAACTTGATCTGAAAAACTAAAACTAGCTAGAATGAATGTTGTTATTGGTTTCTGCATATTCTCTGGCTCTAGACTGCTTTTCTGGGCCGAAAACTGGGTCAAAATAGGGCCCGAAATCGTCCCCAGCGATTCTGCAGATTATGCAGATCGCGCATGTCACGCGATCGCGTCATTTATCCGGACGCGTCATTTGGCATTTTGCTTCTCCACGCGGGCGCGTCTTCCACGCCTCTGCGTCACTTATGCTATTCCAATCCGTGCGGTCGCATGAGCCATGCGGCCACGTCACTGCGATTTCCTCTCTTTCGCACGATCGCGTGAGCCATGCGGCTGCGTCACTTCTCGCTAGTCATCTCCTTAATTTCTTGTGTTCCTTCCATTTTTGCAAGCTTCCTTTCTAATCTCCAACTCATTCATGCCCTATAAAGCCTGAAACACTTAACACACAGATCACGACATCAAATGGAATAAAGGAGAGTTAAAGTACATAATCAAAAGTCTCTAGGAAGCAAGTTTTCAATCATGTAATAAATTTAGGAAGGAAATATAAATGCAAATCATATGAATAAGTGGGTAAAGATCATAATAAAACCACACAATTAAACACATTATAAACCATAAAATAGTGGTTTATCAACCTCCCCACACTTAAACATTAGCATGTCCTCATGCTTAGTTGAAGGAGATAAAATAATTGAGTAGGAACATGTAGAACTCATGCAATGCAATGCAACCTATATATGTGAATGCAACTATATGATTCTTGTCTACTTGATCAAAAGTAAATAAGCTCTTCAAAATAATTACAAACCAAATTCCACTAACTCAATTCTTATACAGTAAGAACAGATAAAAATGCAAGAAGATGGCTCATGAAAGAAGAGAACATAGAATTTCAAGCATTGAACCCTCACTGAAGATGTATGTACACTGTAGTCTCTCTAGTGTATAGGTAATTACTCTATTCTTCTCTAATCAGGCTTTCTAATTTTTTTTTTGTTCTTCTCCTATCCAATCAACAACATTTAATATACCAATACAAACATCATGAGGTCTTTTCAAGGTTATAATGGGGCCAAGGTAAGGGTAAGGATGTATATATGGCTAAGTAAGCTTATAAATTGAATCTTTATTTAACCCAAGCTTTCACCTAACCTCTATGTATATTCTATATAACTTTAGAATGTATACCTAGCTACCCAAAAATTTCTCTCACATTCCATACTCATTCATCAACTTTTTATTTTAATTTTATCATACATGCATTGATCCTTGAATTCGTAACTTAATATTGGGGTAATTTTGTCCCCTTATTTATTTATTGAAATTTTTTTTTTAAACATAGCTTATCAATGCACATAGATTTTTAATTCTTATAGTTTCACATGAGTAGGTATCCAAATTCCCATTATATTATCATGACACATTTCCTTATTATCTTTTGTTCCCACAATTTCCCATACTTGATTGACTCACACAATTCTATCTTAAGCTAACCAAAGATTTAATTTGGGATATATAATTGTTTTTCCGCTTAAGGCTTGTAATGTGGTAAAATATAAAACAAATGGGATTTAAAGGCTCAAAGTGGCTAACAAAGGAAATTGAAAGGGGTAGGCTTAATTTGGATAAGTGGGCTAAACAAATAATGGCCTCAATCATATGCAAACATATAAATATAATAAACATTGGACATATAAGATGAAACAAAATATAGATTACAATCATAGAGAAGTAAACACACAAGAATAAAATAATTATGGTTAAATAATGTAACCATTAATAAAGGCTCAATTCTCACAGGTTGTGTGTTCTTTAGCTCAAAAATCATGTTCCAAATACAACTTCAAGAAAATTTAACATAGAAGTTTTGATTAAAATTAGTGAAATTTTGTTCCAAAGATAGGGTCTTAGAAGAAACTTATTGTCTTTTTAATCAAGCAGAACATGCATGCAACTAATCTATTACTATGCAATTTATCCTATTCTACAAAAGAAAAACTAACTAAGTATCCTAATTTATTGGTGTTAGGGAAGAGAAATTACCTCCGGAAGTCAGGTACTGACCGACCTCCCCACACTTAAGGCTTTGCACCGTCCTCGGTGCCATCTGTCAAGAACAAAGGTGGGCTGGTAGCAGTATCTCCACAGTCGGGACCATCATGGCTCCCTATGCTGGTAAAGGAAGTGGAGTCCGGGGTGTCTGAGTCCTTGAATTTTCCCAAAATCAGCTCCTTGAGGTATGTGAATCGGCGCTTGTTACGGCGCTCTCTCATCTTAGCTTTCTGTTCCTGCCGATCCAACCTTGCAAGTATATGATGGAGCAGTTGGGCTGTTGTAGGCGCTTGTGGTGTTGAAGAAGGAATATCTTCAACTGGTTCAGTTGGCTGGCTAGTAGTGGCTTCTGGAAGTCTAAGGTACTTCCCGTTAGGGACATACTGATCATTCCGGGGAAGCATGGCTTTGGTGTCTCCAGCTCTGTCAGAGACTCCGGCTACTGAGACAAGATCTGAGACCAAGGCGGGAAAAGGTAAGTTGCCCACAATTTGTACGTGTCCCATGGCATTTTGGATATGTCTTGGGAGATTCAGAGGTTGGTCTGTAAGGATGCACCATAGTAGAACGGCCATGTCTGCAGTGAAGGAGGACTCGTGAGTGCTCGGAAAGACGTAATGGGACATGATCTGTGCCCATACGCGAGCCTCCATGGTAAGTGCTGAAGCCGATATTCCCTTAGGGCGGGTGCGATGATATCTGTAGATCCATCGGCTGCCAGGTAGTGCGATAACTCTGAGAACAGCGTCCCAGTCAAATTGGTACATCTGGCGCTTGAGTGCAGCTTCTTGAAAGGCGTCCAATCCTGCTGGAATAGGGGGAAGACTTAGAACTTTTTGAATGGCCTCTTCTGTAATGGGGACTTGTTTCTGACGGACATAGACAAACTACAGGGTTGGCAGGTGGAAGTTTGAGTAGAACTCGACTACCCAAAAAAGATTGACCTGCCTTGGCTGTCTCTATAAGAAATCCCATTGTCTTCGTGCAATCTGCGGCTCAACAAATGTAGCAATGTGGTTTGGGAGGAGAAGAAGGTATTCGTTGTTGTAACTCCTTTCTGCCAGGATGGGGAACATCTGCTCACAGTAGCGATTGGGGAATCGCACAGTGTTCTTTGCTGGGAAGGCTTTTTCTTTATCATCAACCTTTATAATCCTTTTAGATTTCTTTGTTGAGGGCTTTACTACAGTTGAAGAGGGTTCTGCCACTAATGCTCTCTTGGTTCCTCTTCTTGCTGGTTGTTTAGGAGTAGCTTTCTCCTTTCCTTTCTTGGTGGCCATCCTAAAAAAGGGAAGAGAAAGTAAATTAAATTCAAAGAGATAGAGCAAGGAAGAGGGCGGGAAAAGTGGTAATCAATGCACAATAAAGAAGAACGATGTTAACACATGGTCATGACTATATGTGAAAAGTTCATCAATGAAAATATAGCGAGTGCATGTGGGGACAATTAAATGCAAGGGGTTTATTGGCATGCAGGCAAAGGCATGAGTAGCATAGATCAAGCATTCAATGTCCAAGTGAGATTACCAAGCCTTTCAAACTAACAATTTGTTTGTAATAACAATTATATTAAATTAATAAATTATAAAAAGGGTTTTGTGAAAAGCAAGCATTGAAAAGTAGAATAAAGTAGAAAAAATGCTTAATGCCATATGGGCCTTTTCACCAACGCATAGCATGCATGATAGTTAAGTTATTGAAAGCATGAATTTGAACATGCAAGCATCCCTTGAAAAAGTAATATATAATTGTCAAACAAATTTATAACAAGCTACAAGCATATAATGACTCACATAAATTTATAACACCAAATAAAAAGGAAAAAGAAAGAAAGAAAAAGAAAATATGAGTAATAAAAGTAAAAAGAAAAGAAAAGAAGATAACATATAAAAATAGGAAGAATAATAGAAAAGTAAGGAGGGAAGGAGAAAAAGAAAAACCATGTTAATAGTGGTATGTATTCCCGCCTGTCACGCGGGTGACCCGGGTTCGATCCCCGGCAATGGCGCCATTTTGAAGAACTGAAGATTGATGGTTTAGAAGTTATAGTAAACTCTCGTTGCAAGTATAGTTACTAAACCAAGCAATCAACCTTTAAATTTGATAACCGAGTATTTAAACCTCGGGTCGTCTTCTCAAGGAATTGCAGGGAAGTATGTTCTTATTATTGGTTATGAGTCTTGTAAATTGGGGGTTTTGAATTTTGGGCAATAGGCACAAGTATATTTAAAAATTAAAGCAATAAAAATAAATAAGAGATTTTATGTAATTAATTTAAAACCCTTGACCCGGAGAAGATTAATCAGAAGTTCTATCCTTGTTGGATTTTTCTCAAAATCAACTGATAATTGAAGGTTGCTTCTACTTAGTTATCCTTTACCAAGTAAAGTAAAAGAAAGTCAAGTAAGTTGGAAGTCTACTTCTATTCACAAGTTCTAATCCTCTCCCTTGGGAAGGATTAGCGTTAGTGACTAGAGAGCCAGCCAACAATAAACCCAATTACAATTTAACTCTTGAGTAATTCAACTCAAGGGTCTCCAAATATCAATCAACTCCAAAATCAAGTTAGGATCTAACTTAGAACATCAATTTATAACAAACAATAGAAGAAGTGATAAACCTGAAATACCTCAATTATATTAAATAAAATATTCAAATCTCAACATGGAATAGTTCATAAATTAAATTGGAAAATTAATTAAAAGAAACATTGAACCTGTGATTGAAGTTGTAAGTTGAAATAATAAAGTTAAAATCCTAATTCCTTTAAGAGGAATCCTAATCCTAAGAGAGAGGAGAGAACCTGATGATCGGATAATTTATACGCTTTTTGGCATTGTTTTTACATAGTTTTTAGTATAATTTAGTTAGTTTTTAGTATATTTTTATTAGTTTTTAATTAAAATTCACATTTCTGGACTTTACTATGAGTTTGTGTGTTTTTCTGTGATTTCTGATATTTTCTGGCTGAAATTGAGGGACTTGAGCAAAAATCAGATTCAGAGCTTGAAGAAGGACTGCAGATGCTGTTGGATTCTGACCTCCCTGCACTCAAAGTGGATTTTCTATTGCTACAGAACTCCAAATGGTGCGCTCTTAATTGCGTTGGAAAGTAGACATTCAAGGATTTCCAGCAATATATAATAGTCCATACTTTTCCCGAGTTTAGACGATTCAAACTGGCGTTCAACGCCAGTTCCATGCTGCATTCTGGAGTTAAACGCCAGAAACAGGTTGCAAAGTGGAGTTAAACGCCAGAAACAGGTTACAAACCGGCGTTCAACTCCAAGAGAAGCCTCTACACGTGTAAAGCTCAATGCTCAGCCCAATCACACACCAAGTGGGCCCCAGAAGTGGATTTCTACATCATTTACTCGATTATGCAAACCCTAGTAATTAGTTTAGTATAAATAGGAATTTTTACTATTATGTTTAGATCTTTTGGATCATCTTTGATTAATTTTATGCTATCTTAGACTTTTGTGAGGGCTGGCCATTCGGCCATGCCTGAACATTTATCACTTGTGTATTTTCAACGGTAGAGTTTCTACACACCATAGATTAAGGTGTGGAGCTCTACTGTTCCTCAAGGATTAATGCAAAGTACTACTATTTTTTTATTCAATTCAACTTATTCCGCTTCTAAGATATTCATTCGCACTTCAATATGATGGATGTGATGATCGTGACAGTCATCATCATTCTCAACTTATGAACGCGTGCCTGACAACCACTTCCATTCTACCTTAAATTGAATGGATATCTCTTGGATATCTAATATAGGGGACCGAGTCCGAGTTATTAGTGTCTTTGTGGTATAAGTTAGAACCCATGGACGGCCATTCTTGAGAATCCGGAAAGTCTAAACCTTGTCTGTGGTATTCCGAGTAGGATTCAGGGATTGAATGACTGTGACGAGCTTCAAACTCGCGAGTGCTGGGCGTAGTGACAGACGCAAAAAGATCAATGGATCCTATTCTAGTATGATCGAGAACCGACAGATGATTAGCCATGTAGTGACAGCGCATTGGACCATTTTCACTGAGAGGACAGGTGGCCATTGACAACGGTGATGCCTAACATACAACTTGCCATGGAAAGGAGTAGGAAGGATTGGATGAAGACATCAGGAAAGCAGAGGTTCAGAGGGACAAAAGCATCTCTATACGCTTATCTGAAATTCTCACCAATGAATTACATAAGTACCTCTATCTTTATTTTACGTTTTATTTATCTTTTGATTATCAATTCACCATAACCATTCGAATCCGCCTGACTGAGATTTACAAGGTGACCATAGCTTTCTTCAAGCCGACAATCTCCGTGGGATCGACCCTTACTCACGTAAGGTTTATTACTTGGACGACCCAGTGCACTTGCTGGTTAGTTGTACAAAGTTGTGAAACAGAATTTAGAACATGAACGTGTGTATTGAGTTTTTAGCGGCGTTACCAAGGAAGGAATGATCACGATTTCGCACACCAGAACCTCTCTCTCTAAAAACTACATCTAAATCCTAAAATTGTGTATTGTGAACTTCTTTTTTTATGAATGAATGGATTCCCCCACTTTATAGCCTCTGATATGTGTTTTCTGGGCCGAAAACTGGGTCAAAAACAGCCCAGAAATCGCTGGAGAAGAAATCTGCCACGCTGATTTTCGCCACTGCGATGCGTCCACGTGGAGCACGCGTTCGTGTCATCTAGCTTCAAGGCAACAATGGCATATTATATATCAAATCAAAGCCCCGGACGTTAGCTTTCCAACGCAATTGAAACCGTATCATTTGGACCTCTGTAGCTATAGTTATAGTAGTTTGAGTGCGAAGAGGTCAGGCTGGACAGCTTAGCAATTTCTCCAACTTCTTGTATTCCTTCCACTTTTGCATGCTTCCTTTCCATCCTCTGAGCCATTCCTGCCCTATAATCTCTGAAATCACTTAACACACATATCAAGGCATCTAATGGTAATAAGAGAGGATTAAACATAGGGAACTTAAGGCCAAAGAAGCATGTTTTCAATCAAAGCACATAATTAGGAAGGCAAATGTAAAACCATGCAAATAGTATGAATAAGTGGGTAAAGAGTTAATAAAAACCACTCAATTGAGCACAAGATAAACCATAAAATAGTGGTTTATCAACCTCCCCACACTTAAACACTAGCATGTCCTCATGCTAAGCTCAAGAGAAGCTATAAGGGAGTGAAGAGGAATGGTAGAATGTATGAAATGCACCTATCTATATGAATGCAACTAGATGCAAAATGTTTCTACCTACTTGGTTTAAAAGTAAATAAATTCTCCAAGAATAAATATGAACTAGATTTCACTAATTCAAATCATAAAAATGAAGTACAAATAGGCTTGTAGAAGAAAATAGCTCATGAAAGCCGGAACAAAGAATCGAGCATCGAACCCTCACTTGGAGTGTATGCACTCTAATCACTCAAGTGTTTTAGGTTCGATTCTCTCAATTCTCTACTAACTTTGCTTTCTAAGGCTTGCTCTTCATCTAACAATCAACATAAATTTAATGCACAGATATACATATCAAGAGGTCTTTTAAGGGTTGTAATGGGGTTAGGGTCAAGGTAGGATTGTATTTGGCCAAGTGGACTAAAATCTGGATCCTTAATTAACTTAAACTTTCCACCAAACCTTAGACAACCCATGTAATCATAATATCACATCTAACTATCCATTAACCATGTTTTTCACATATTCATGCATCCTGATTTGAGTACAACTCATATGCATTGCTACTAACATTTACTTTGGGGCATTTTGTCCCCTTTTACTTATTTGCTCTTTTTCTTTTCTTTTTCTCTTTTTCATCTTTTTTTTTCTTTGGTTTTTTTCAATGCATATGATTAAATTATTGAATGCATGAACATGTCCTAAACATTTTTTTTTCATTTTCATAAAGATGTACCCAATTCTTAAACCAAAGGTTTCCAAACCCACTTTTCCCACACTTAAATCATAAGCACTTTCACAAGTCTAGGCTAACCAATGATTCAAATTAAGGACAATATTGTTTTCTGCTTAGAGTTAATGATGTGCTAAAGTAAAGAATAAAAGGGGTAAAATAGGCTCAAATTGGTTTGCAATGGATAATGAAAGGTTAAGGCCATATGGGTATGTAAGCTCAGTGAAATAAGGCCTCAATCATGTAAGTGTATGCATACATCAAATCATGGAAATATAGAATTAAGCAAGACAAAGATCACAATTTTAGAGAGAACAACACACACCAAAAATAAAATATTGGTTGGTAAAATGCAACCAATTTAAATAGGCTCAAAAATCTTACAGGTTTTGTGTGTTCGAACTCTAAACCATGTTCCAGTATAATATTTCTTCAAACAAGTGTAACATTAAATTTTATTCAAATTAGTGAAATGCTCTAAAAATTTTCTTGAAAAAGAAAATATTACTTCAACCAAGTGGTAAAATATGCACAAAATCAAATAATCATGCAATCAATCATGCAAATGCAACAACTAACTAAAAAGAAAATTTAAACATTGGTGTTGAGACAAGAAAGTACTAACCCATGGAGATCGGTATCGACCTCCCCACACTTAAAGATTGCACCGTCCTCGGTGCATGCTAAGATGTGCAAGTGGATGGGGGTTGTGGTTCCTCAGCTGGGGCTCTTTTTGTTCCTTTTCATGCCGGTAGTTTGGGAGTAGCTTTCTCTTTACCCTTCTTGGTGGCCATCCTGAAAAAGGGAAAAAGAAAGTAACTTTTAAAGCTAAGGGTTAGAGCAAGGAAGAGAGCGGAAAAGGTGGTAATCAATGCACAATAAAAAAGAATGACGTTAACACATGGTCATGACTACATGTGAAAAGTTCATTAATGGAAATATAGCAAGTGCATGTAATAACAGTTGAATGCAAGATGTTTATTGGCATGCTGGCAAAGGCATGAGTAACATAGATCAAGCATTCAATGTCCAAGTTAGATTACCAAGTCTTTCAAACTAACAACATGTTTGTAATGACAATTATATTGAATGAATATGATATCAAAAAAGGTTTTGTGAAAAGCAAGCATTCAGAGTAGTAGGATAAGAGATATTGAAAAATAGTGCATAATGTCATACGGGCATTTTCACAAATACATAGCATGGATGGTAAATAATCTAATAAAAATAATAAATTGAACATGCAAGCAACCATTTAAATTAATATATAATTGCCAAACAATTTTGTAACAATCCACAATGACCCAAATAAATTTCCAACACCAATTAAAAGAAAAAAAAAAGAAAACATGTACAATGAAAGTAAAAAGAAAGAGAAAGGAAGAAGAAAACGTAAAATAAAGAAGAAGCATAGAAAAGTAAGGAGGGAAGAAGAAAAGAAAAACCTTGATAATGGTGGTGAGAGATAGAGAAAGTAGAAAGTGAGAAAGAAGGAGGAAGGAAGAAAGGGGAAGAAAATAATGAGGAGGGAAAAGAAAAAGTAGGATTTGGGGAAGAGAAAGATAAGATATTTGGCAAATTAGGATAAGCTGTGCGGCGCAAGCGACGCGGACGCGTGGGGACACGTTTGCGCGACTTGCTCTTAAAGTAATCGACGCGGTCGCGTCGGTCACGCGGACGCGCGACGTGTTTTGTGCTACTGGCGCGAGGGTAGCCTCGCACTTGCACAACTCTCTGTTCAAAATCATATTAGTGCCAAATTTTGGGTGACGCGATCGCGTGGGGCATGCGATCGCGTGAGTGGGATTTTAGAAGGATATGATGCGGTCGCGTCGCTCACGTGGCCGCGTGGGAAGGATTATGCGCTCAGCACCAATCTAGCACCACTCTAGCACAACTTTCGGTCCTGCACCCTTGTTACGTCGAAATCTAGGTCACGCGGCCGCGTGGGGTACGCGGTCGCGTGGGAGGCCAATATTCCCAATCGACGCGGACGCGTCAGTGACGCGGTCGCGTGGGACGATTTGTGCGACGGGCACACCTCTAGCCACACTCCTGCATGACCCTCTGTTTGTTTATTATTTTCTCCCATCTCCTTGCGATGCGGACGCGTCAATGATGCGGTCGCGTCGCGTAACATTTTTTTTTTTAAATAAAAATATGGAAATGCAGATGCACAAAATGTATTAATAAAGAGAAGAGTTATTGAATAAGAAAATTAAAAATAAGGAAAAGAACGATCATACCATGGTGGGTTGTCTCCCACCTAGCACTTTGCTTTAACGTCCGTAAGTTAGAAGCTCCACTAGCTCAGTCTTCGGCTATGTGGGGATCTTCCAAGAGGAAGATCTCGAGCTCCTTGTTTTTCTGCAGCTGCTCGCCATGGTACAGCTTTAAACGATGTCCATTAACTTTGATAAGTTTAGAGCTTGAAGGATGGCTCAGGTGATAAACTTCGTACGGTTCGGCCTTCTCTACTCTGTATGGACCTTCCCATCTTGATCTCAACTTGCCCAGCATGAGCCTCAGTCAAGATTTGTAAAGGAGGACCAAATCCCCAGGTTGGAACTCTTTCCTCCTGATGTGCTGATCATGCACAGCCTTCATCTTCTCCTTGTATAGTCTTGAGTTCTCATAAGCTTCCAGGTGAAGGCTTTCCAATTATTGCAGTTGCAATCTCCTTTCAACTCCGGCTTCCTCAATTCCCATGTTGCACTCCTTTACTGCCCAAAAGGCTTTGTGCTCTACTTCAACATAGAGATGACAAGCTTTTCCATAAACTAAGCGGAAAGGACTCATCCCAATGGGTGTTTTGTATGCTGTTCTGTATGCCCAGAGTGCATCTTGTAGCCTGGTGCTCCAGTCTCTTCTATGAGGTTTGACTATCTTCTGCAAAATACGCTTTATTTCTCTGTTTGACACCTCGGCTTACCCATTAGTCTGAGGGTGGTATGCTGTTGCAACCTTATGAATTATCCCATGCTTCTTCGTTAATCCTGTTAGTCTTCTGTTACAAAAATGGGTGCCTTGATCGCTCACGATTGCTCGTGGTGATCCAAAGCGACAAATAATATGGTTTCTCACAAAGGAAACAACAGTGTTAGCATCATCAGTGCGGGTAGGAATTGCTTCCACCCATTTGGAAACGTAATCTACAGCTAACAATATATAAAAAAAACTATTAGAACTTGGAAATGGACCCCATGAAGTCAATGCTCCAAACATAAAAAATTTCACAAAAACACATAATTTGTTGAGGCATCTCATCCCTCCTGGATATATTACCAAATTTCTGGCATGGGAAACAAGATCTACAAAATTCAGCAGCGTCTTTAAAAAGAGTAGGCCACTAGAATCAGCAGTCTAAGATTTTTCTAGCAGTTCTTTGAGGGCCAAAATGTCCTCCATTCTCAGATGAGTGACAGGCCTCTAAGATGGACTGGAATTCTGATTGAGGCACACACCGTCTAATTACCTGGTCAGCGCCACATCTCCATAAATATGGGTCATCCCATATAAAAAATTTAGACTCGCTTTTCAGCTTGTCTCTTTGATGCTTAGAAAAGTTTGGAGAAAATGTGCGACTAACTAGATAATTAGCTACAGGTGCATAGCAAGGGACTATCTCAGATACTGCTTGTAGGTTATCAAATGGGAAGTTATCAACTATAGGAGTAGAGTCATCTGTAATATGTTCAAGGCGACTCAAGTGGTCTGCCACTAAATTCTGGTTACCATTCCTGTCCCTAATTTCCAAATCAAATTCTTGTAATAGCAGTATCCAACGTATAAGCCTTGGTTTGGACTCCTTCTTAGCTAATAAATACTTTAGAGCTGCGTGGTCTGAATACATTACTACTTTAGTACCAAGTAAATAGGCTCGGAATTTATCCAGAGCAAAAACAATAGCAAGAAGCTCTTTCTCAGTAGTAGTGTAATTGGACTGAGCGGCATCTAAAGTTTTAGACGCATAAGCAATAACAAAAGAATCCTTACCTTCACGCTGAGCCAGTGCTGCTCCTATGGCATGGTTGGAAGCATCACACATTATTTCAAATGGTTGGCTCCAGTCTGGTCCTCTCACAATTGGAGTTTGAGTCAGGGCGGTCTTCAGCTTATCAAACACTTGTTTGCAATTTTCACTGAACTCGAACTCAATATCTTTCTGTAGTAGCCTGGATAAGGGAAGTGCTACCTTAATGAAGTCCTTAATGAATCTCCTGTAAAAACCTGCATGGCCAAGGAACGAACGAACTTCCCTCACAGAAGAGGGGTAAGGCAAACTAGAAATAACATCCACCTTTGCTGGATCTACAGAAATGCCAGTATTAGACACAACATGTCCTAGTACAATACCTTGTTTTACCATAAAGTGACATTTCTCAAAATTTAATACAAGGTTTGTACTGACACATCTATCTAATACTCTAGATAATCCATCTAAGCAAAGGCTAAAGGAATCGCCGTATACACTAAAATCATCCATAAAAACTTCCATACAGTCCTTAATAAGATCAGAGAAAAGACTCATCATACACCTTTGGAAAGTAGCTGGTGCATTGCACAAGCCAAAGGGCATTCTCTTGTAAGTATAAGTCCCAAAAAGACATGTAAAAGTGGTCTTTTCCTGATCCTCAGGAGCTATATGAATCTGGAAATAACCTGTGTAGTGATGCCATGTCATTTTGGCCTTGATCTTGTTGATTCCCCCACCCAAAGTTTGGGTGGTTCCTCTATCCAAGGTTGTAGGTTTTGGAGTATGGATCATGGTTGGTAATGAGCTTGTTTTGGGCCAGCAGAGCATCTACATTGTTTAGCTCCATCACTCCTCTAGTGTTCCCTCTTTCGGAGGCATAGAAGTAGTCATTCTCTGCTACAGTTTCAATGACATCTATGGCCTCCTCAATGGTCCTCTTCTTGTTCAGAGATCCCCGGATGAGTGGTCTACTGTCTTCTTGGATTCATAAGAAAGGCCTTCATAGAAAATGTGTAGCTACACCCATTCATTGAACATGTCTGGTGGACACCTCCTTGTTAGGTCCTTAAACCTCTCCCATGCTTCATATAGAGTCTCACCATCCTGCTACCTGAATGTTTGCACCTCAGCTCTCAGCCTGTTAATCCATTGAGGAGGATAGAATCTTGCCAAGAATTTGTTCACCACATCTTCCCAGGTTGCCAAACTCTCCTTTGGGAAGGACTCCAGCCATTTAGATGCTTTGTCCTTGAGTGAGAAGGGGAACAGAAGTAGTCTATAGGTGTCAGGATGAACACCATTAGACTTCACAGTGTCACATATACTCAGGAAGGTGGTTAGATGTTGATTGGGATCTTCTTGGACACTCCTTCCGAATGAACAGTTGTTCTAAATAAGGGTGATGAGCTGTAGATTTAATTCAAAGTTGTTGGCATGTATGGTTGGCCTTTTGATGCTACTCCCACAGTTTCCTGGGTTTGGGTTGATGTAAGAACCCAGAACTCTTCTCTCTTGCCTAGCATGATTTGCTAGACCTTCTTTGCCATGGTTGTGAGCCTCTTCTTCATGATGGTTTTCCATATTTTCTTCCATGTTTGGTTCAAAGTATTCTTCCTCTTCCTCAGCACCCACTACTCTTTTTCCTTTTGCTTTCCACCTTAATCTAAGGAAGGTCCTCTCAGGTTCAGAATCAAAGGAAGTTGAAGCCCCGCTTCTCCTCCCTGTCATACAACTAACAAGGTACAAGCAAGGAAACAGATCCAGAAAATATTCTGTTAGAATTACTGTTAGTGTGAGTGATGCAATATATCAAACAGTTAGTGGGTTAGTGAACTGAATTGTAAATAACTAAAAAAAATAAAAAATAATAAACGAAAAAGTAAGGGGAAGGGAAGAAATTAACTAAAACTGAAAGCGAATTAACTCAATAGAAATTTAAATCAAACAAAAGAAAAATGCTCAATCTAGTGATCCTCCAACTTAATAATTGTTGACATAAAATCAATCCCCGGCAACGGCGCCATAAACTTGATAAGCACAAAACTTGTCTCTCAACAAATTTTCTTCGGCAAGTGTACCGAATTTGTTGTCAAGTAAAAACTCACAATAGAGTGAGGTCGAATCCCATAGAGATTGATTGATCAAGCAACTTTAATTAGAGGAATGTTCTAGTTGAACGAACCAGAATTTGATTTGAGATTTGCAGAAAATTAAATGGTGGGAAAGTAAATAGCAGAAACAGTAAATGCTAGAAATGAAGAGCTGAATGTAAATGGCGGAAAGTAAATTGCAGAATCTTAAACGGGAATGGGGTAATTGCTCATAAAAGTAAATGGCAGAAATTAAAGAGAATGGGTAAGATCAGAAATGGGGAGTTCATTGGGCTCAGGAGATGTTGCATTCTCCGGATCAAGTTCATTTTCATCTCTTCCTCAATCAATGCATTCATTGATCTCCTTGGCAATCTTAAGTGATCGAATTCCAATTTCTTGGTAATTCAATCTCTCAAATCTTGATCAATAGCCAATTCCTTGGTCAATTGCTGATGAGAAGAGATGAAGTATGGTCACTGATTATACCACATGCATTTCCCAAATCAAGTGTTGGTAGGATTATAGTCACATATCCATCCAAACCCAATTTGGTCCAGCATGAGAAAGTATTTCTAGCATGATCTCTTCATTCCTCTTTCAAGGTTCAGAAGAGATCCAAGTATGAATAGCTTCTTTTCCAAGATAACTACCCAATTAGATAAAGATCGAAAGCTTTCAAGTAAAATCAAGAGAAAAGATAGAAGAAGGAGAATGAAAACTAATATTGATCCATCAAATTACAACAGAGCTCCCTAACCCAATGAAAGGGATTTAGTTGTTCATAGCTCTGGAAAATGAAAACCAAGATGGAGAATACATGATGAAAGTAAAATTAGAAGTGCTGAAAAAGTAAAATACAGAGAGTAGTTCTATGCCAAAAGCTCCCTAAAGTTTCCAACTCCCTAAACTAATTCAAAGCTACTCCTATATATACTACTCTTCTGATCTTCTAGTTGGCTCTTCAAGTCTTGGGTATGGGCCTTTGAGTCTTGAGTTTGAAGCAGTTATCCCTTTTACTTGGGCTTAGCTTTGCTTGCAGAGAGAAAAGGTGAAGTAGGCGAGGACTTTGGCTCAGGACGTTAGTGGTGTCAACGTTAAGTGAAAGTGTGGGTTCGAGAACGTTAGTGACAATCACCTTTTTCACTAACGTTCCTAACCCAAATATGATCACGTTGACTTCAACGTTAGTGGCACTAACGTGACCACTAACTTTGCCTCTTGGTCCTTCGCACACGTTATTGGGACTTACCTTTTCCAATAACGTGGAGAGTCCTCCCTTGTCCCTACGTTAGAGTCCACGTTAACTAGGTTAACGTGGCTTCTAATGTAGTAATGCCAATCCTTCGAGAACGTTAGTGACACTTACCTTTGTCACTAACGTTCCAATGTGCCCCTATTTCCCACGTTAGAGTCCACGTTAACTAAGTTAACGTGGCTTCTAACGTAGTCATGCTAGCCATCTCCAACGTTAGTGACAAAGGTGAGTGTCACTAACGTTGGCTCATCATCTCTTTATCCACGTTAGCTCCCACGTTAACTAAGTTAACGTGGGAGTTAACGTTGCTCATGGTGGCTCTTGTTGGTTCACCCCAACGTTAGTGACAAAGGTAAGTGTCACTAACGTTGGCTATCAATTTCTCTCTCCATGTTAGCTTCCACATTAACTAAGTTAACGTGGGAGTTAACGTGGCTTATGGAGGCTTGGCCAACGTTAGTGACAAAGGTGAATGTCACTAACGTTGGCTTCTCTTTTGCTTCTTAACGTTAGAGTCCACGTTAACTAAGTTAACGTAGCTCTTAACGTGGCCACTTATGAGCTTGGCCAACGTTAGTGACAAAGGAGAGTGTCACTAACGTTGGCCTTGTTGTCTTCTTCCACGTTAGAGTTCACGTTAACTTAGTTAACGTGACTCTTAACGTGGGCTTATGATGGCTTCGAGGACGTTATTGGCGATTACCTTTCTCATTAACTTTGCAAGTTAGCACCCATTCCACGTTAGAGGTCACGTTAGTGGGACTAACGTGACTGCTAACGTGGTTCTTCTTTGCTTCCTTTGTCCTAAAATCAAGCAATAAAGTGCATCAAAGTTCTAGTCCAATTCATGAGTCATGCATCATTCAATTTGTCATATAATTCATGCAAAAATTCTCATGAAATCATGTAAAGTGCATAATGTATGCTTGAATCAAGATGTAAGTGAATATCTACCCAAAACTAGCTTATTTTCTAAGAAAATGCATGAAACTACCTTAAAAACAGTAAAGAAAAGGTTAGTGAATCTGGCCAAAATGCCCTGGCATCATGTAACCATCTAAAAAACAATAATGTGATTTACCTGACAGGAGATCCAACATTTGATCAATGAATGGAAGAGGATAGTGATCCTTATGGGTTGCTTGGTTGAGGCGTCTGTAGTCAATGCAGACCCTCCAGGCGTTCTGAACTCTGGTTGTCAGGAGCTCTCCATGCTCATTCTTCACTGCAGTGACTCTAGACTTCTTTGGCACCACTTGTACTGGGCTTACCCATTCACTGTCTGAGATGGGATAGATAATATCTGCCTCTAGTAGTCTGGTCACTTCCTTTTTGACAACCTCTAAGATAGTGGGGTTCAGTCTCCTCTGGGGTTGATGAACAGGTCTTGCTCCCTCTTCTAAAAATATTCTATGCTCACAGACTTGAGGGTTTATGCCTACTATGTCTGCCAAACTCCAACCAATTGCCTTCTTGTGCCTCCTCAGCACACCAAGTAACTGCTCTTCTTGTTGAGAAGTGAGCTCCCTTGCAATGATAACTGGAAACCTCTGCCCATCTTCAAGGTAAGCATATTTGAGGTGTGGAGGAAGAGATTTTAATTTTAACTTCTGATTATGGTCAGGCTCTGGGTTGTCTGGAGCTGGTAACAGTGGTAGAGCACTGTCATTGTCCTCTGAGAATGTCCCCACACTTGGACTTTGTCCTATGTACTTCTCTTCAAATTCCTCCTAGTGAACTTCAGCCATAGTCTCATCTATAATGTCACACTGGAGGATAGAGTGATCCTCCAGAGGATGCTTCATAACTCCATTCAGATTGAAGATTACTACTCTGCCATCTATTTCAAAAGAGTATGTTCCTGAAAAAGCATCTAATTTAAACTTTGAGTTCTTCAGGAATGGCCTTCTGAGTAGGATTGATAATGGCTTGTCTGAGTCATTTTGGGGCATTTCCAGGATATAAAAATTAGTGGGGAACGTGAGTCTCTTAATGCCCACTAATACATCTTCCGCAACTCCAGCCACTGTAATAATGCTTTTATCTGCTAACACAAAACGAGCTGCCGACCTTTTTAAGGGAGGGAGCCTCAAAATATCATATATAGACAAAGGCATTATACTCACACATGCTCCTAAATCACACATGCAATTAGAAAATACTACACCACCAATAGTACAATTAACCATACAAGGACCTGGGTCACTACACTTTTAAGGTAAACCACCCATTAAAGCAGATATGGAACTTCCTAAAGGAATAGTTTCTAATTCATTAATTTTGTCCTTATGTATACATAAATCTTTTAGAAACTTTGCATACTTAGGTACCTGTTGAATAACATCAAACAGAGGAACAATTACCTCAACCTTTTTGAATATCTCTACCATTTTGGGATCAGGTTCCAGCTGCTTCTTGGGCTTCCTTGCAAGTTGTGGAAATGGAATAGGAGTGGTGTCTTCTGCAGTGTCTGCGCCTTTTGATGCTTCCTCCTGTGGTTGAGCTTCTTCTTTTTCAGCTATGTCCTGTATGTCTTTTTCCTCTTCAACATCTTCTATTTCCACTACCTCTTCAGCTGAGGCGTGTGCTGGTGGGCTTGGCTCCTCCTGAGTCCTCTCCTGCAGTGTGGTTCCGGACCTTAGGGTGATGGCATTAATACCACCCTTGGGATTGGGTAATGGTTGAGAGGGAATTCCACTGGAGCTCAAAGGTTGGTTATTGGAGTTATTCATTGATCTAATCTGGGAGACAAGAGCTTGCAAAGTAGCGTTCAGACCATTTAGAGTGGCATTAATGTTATTTTCTATGGTCTGTTGTCTCCGATCAATAGATTGTAGTAAGTCATCATTCGCAGAAGATGAAGGATAGGTAGTTTGAGAGGTTTGCTGTTGGGTATTCTGTGGTCCTTAGGATTGCCTCAGGTGAGGTGCTCTATAAGGCTGGTACTGTTTCTGCTGCTTGTTGTTATTGTTATTCCACCTCTGATTTTCCTGATTATCTCTGCCTCCTATGTTGTTGTTGTCCCTCTAATTCTGGTTAGAATTGTCCTGCCATCCATGGTTGTAATTGCCACTTTGATTGTACCCTTGGTTGGGGCGGTCATAGAAGTTATGAGTGGCTGCCATGGTGTTGTCTTCCTGCTGGAGCTGCAGACATTCATCAGTATAATGGCTATAATTAGCACAAATTCCACAAACTCTTTGTGGGACTAACTGTTGGTTTTGCTGTGTTGGAGAAGGTTGAGCTTGCTGAACTTTTTGTTGATTCAATTGCATCTGCTTCAGCAAGTTGGTCATTTCACAGATACTCTGAGTTAAAGCAATAGTCTCTCTGCTAGAGGATACATCTGCAACGGCATTTGCACGGCCTTGTTTCTACCTGTGATTCCTAGTAGATTCAGCTAAGTCACTGATCAATTGCCATGCCTCATTAGTGGTCTTGTACTTTTTCATAGACCCATTGCTAGCACTTTCCAATGTGGTCCTATCTTGGGGCCTCATGCCCTGTGTGACATAGCCGAGTAACACTATCTTGTCAATCATATGGTAGGGGCAAGCTTCCAGAAGATTACTGAAGCGCTCCCAGTACTCATAGAGAGTTTCAGATTCATCCTGAACAATCATGGAAATATCCTTCCTCAGTTTATCAGTAACTTCAGCTGGGAAGAACTTTTCCAAAAATTCTCTTCTGAGATTATCCCAGTTGGATACAGTTGCAGCGGGTTGAGTGTAGTACCACTCTCTTGCCTTTCCTTCAAGAGAAAACGGGAAGGCTTTCAGCAAAATTGAAGTTTCATCTGCACCATCACGCCTGACAGTAGAACAAGTTGCTTGAAAATCTCTCAGGTGCTTGATAGGCTCTTGAGCAGGTAAGCCATGAAACTTGGGCATCAAATTGAGCAGTGCGGTTTTTATTTCAAAGTCTGTAGCCACCGCTGGATGATGCGCTTGAAACGGTTGCATTGTAAAATCAGGAGCTCCAGCCTCCTGGATAGTAACTCTCCTAGGTGCTGCCATGTCACCTATACGTAAATCAACCGAATCAGTAGAACGGGGGCTAACCGATGCCGAGCTTGCCTTATTCGTGAAATAGTTCTTTCAATCTCAGGATCGAATACTGGCAAGCTTGGATCAGGAAGTGAACGCGTCATCTAACGAAAGAAACAAGCAGCTCATAGTAGCAAAATAAAATAAAATGCAAATAAATAAAATCCAATCAATAACTTTAGCACTCTATTGCAACTCCCCGGCAACGGCGTCAAAAATTGACGTGGCGGAAATTGGCGAGTTAAGAATTGTTATAAGATATGCGTTGCAAGTATAGTTCTCAACCAACCAGAAATTCGCTTATCAATTTAAACGGATGTCACAGAAATTAAAGTTAAAATATTGGGAGTATGAATCCCAGGTCGTCTCCCAACGAGTTGAAGGAAAGTGTGCTATTTTATTAATCAGATGGTTTTTAAAAAAGATTTGAGTTGATTGACAGGAAAGTAAATCAGAAAATTAATGTAATTTAAATAAAAGCCTTGACTGGGAGTAGATTAGTTGGAAGCCCTATTCTTGTTGCAGTAATTTCAAGATTAATTGATAATTGGGGTTGTTCTGTTTAGTTATCCCTTACTAGGTAAGGGAAAGTCAAACAAGTTGGAATGCTGTTTCTATTCACAAGTCCCAATCTGATTACTTGGAAGGACTGGCGTTAGTGACTAGAGAGCAAACCAATAATAAACCCAATTACAATTTCTCCCTTGAGCACTCCAACTCAAGGGTTCCTTTCAATCAACTCCCCAACAAGTTAGGGAACTACTCGCTCATTGTGAATGTGGAATTCATAACATAGGAAAGGGAATTAAAGGAAGACATGATAAATTAAACTCAAAGGAATTAATTAAAAATAAAAATAACTCTTGTATTGATAAATTCTAAAATAATCCAACAGTAAGATTGAAATAAATTAAAGGACATGGAAGAGTAAAGCCAAGTAAAGAAAACGAACTAGAATGACGAAGTCTTGATGAGGTAACAACTCTTCTCAATATCCCAATGCAAAAAGCAATTAAAAATCCTAAGAACTATGAATGTGTAGAGAGAAAACCTAGAGGAGAGGAAAACTCGATCTGAAAAACTAAAACTAGCTAAAATGAATGTTGTTATTGGTTTCTGCATGTTCTCTGGCTCTAGTCTGCTTTTCTAGGCCGAAAACTGGGTCAAAATAGGGCCCAAAATCGTCCCCAGCGATTCTGCAGATTATGCAGATCACGCACTGATAAACCACTATTTCATGGTTTATCTTGTGCTCAATTGAGTGATTTTTATCAACTCTTTACCCACTTATTTATACTATTTGCATGGTTTTACATTTGCCTTCCTAATTATGTGCTTTGATTGAAAACATGCTTCTTTGAGCTTTAAATTGTTAATTATTAATCCTCTCTTATTACCATTAGATGCCTTGATATGTGTATTAAGTGCTTTCAGAGATTATAGGGCAGGAATGGCTTAGAGGATAGAAAGGAAGCATGCAAAAATGGAAGGAATACAAGAAGTTGAAGGAACTGCAAAGCTGTCCAACCTGACCTCTGTGCACTCAAACGGTCATAACATGAGCTACAGAGGTTCAAACGACGCGGTTCCAATTGCGTTGGAAAGCTAACGTCCGGGGCTTCCATTTGATATATAATATGTCATATTTTCCCTGACGCTAGGCGACGCGACCACGTGCTCTATGCGGCCACGTTGCACTGACGAAAATCAGCGTGTTTGAATTCGCAACCAGCGAATTCTGGGCTGTTTCTGACCCAGTTTGCGGCCCAGAAAACACAGATTAGAGGCTATAAAGTGGAGGAATGCATCCATTCATAATCAGGCTTTCACATTCAGAATTTTAGGAGTAGATGTAGTTTTTAGAGAGAGAGGTTCTCTCCTCTCTCTTAGGATTAGGATTTAGGATTTCTCTTAGTTTTAGGAGTGGCTCTCAATCCCAGGTTCTTTATTTTTATTTATTTGCCCAATTTAATTTATGAACTCTTCCATGTTACATATAATTTTCTTAATTAATATTATTTCAGGTATTTCAGATTTAAGATTGCTTTGCTCTGTTTAATGTTGCTTTTAATTTAATTTAGATATTTTTTTCCCTTTTGGCTTTGGTCAAGTGATTGGTAGTACTTGAGTTATCAAACTCAGCAAGTGATTGAAATTGGCAGATTCTGCTTAAGCTAGGATTGCTCTAACACTAGTCTCTCCACAGGAGTTGACTAGGACTTGAGAATCAAGCTAATCAGTCCACTTAACCTTCCTTTGTTTAATAAAGGCTGACCAAGTGGGATTAAAACCCAATTCTCTTCACACCTGATAAGGATAACTAGGATAGGAATTCCAATTCTTATACCTTGCCAAGAGATTTTATTATTATTTTACGTGTCATATAACATATTCCCTCCTTACTTCCAAAACCCCAATTTACAAACTCATAACCAATAATAAGAACATACCTCCCTGCAATTCCTTGAGAAGATAACCTGAGGTTTGAATACTCGGTTATCAATTTCAAAGGGGTTTGTTACTTGTGACAACCAAAACGTTTGTATGAAAGGACTTTTGAAGGTTTAGAAACTATACTTGCAACGAGAATTTATCCGCAAATTTCTAGACCATGCAAAAGTTCCTCTCATCAAAATGGCGCCGTTACCGGGGAATTGCAAACGTGTGCCTTATTATTGGTTATTGTAAATATTTTATTTTTGCCTATTTATTTGTTTTTATTTCTGTTTTTATTTTTGCTTTTTCTTAAGTTAAGAGGTTATTGGTTTTTATTTTAAAATTTTTATCTTATCTTATCTTATTTCAAAAATCAAATTTCAAAATTCATTATTTAAATTTCAAAATTTAATTTTCAAATTCAAAAATTTAAATAACCTTTTAATTTAAATTTGTTTTTATTTTTATTTTTAATTTTTATTTGCTACTATGAACTCTCACCCCTTTGGCTATGAGTCTGGTTACAATTATGTTGCAGGAAGAAGAAATTACAATGAGAACAAGCATCAAAGTTGGAACAATCAAAGATGGGAGGAGCCACAAGGATTTGATCAACTCTCATGGCAACAACCACCTCCAATGGACTATAAACAACCACCACCATATGCCTATAAACCCTCTCCTCAACATGACTTTGGACCACCATACTCACAAGCCCCTCACCACCAAACACCACCATATGACCCTAACCCACATCCACCAAACCAACCACCCTATGAACCAAATGAACCCCTCCTATCAACCCCAAACCTCCATGGAGAAAGCACTTACTGATCTAAACTCTACTATACAAGCTCTCGTCGCCCAAATCAGACCACCAAATACCTTTAACAATCAACCCTCAAGCTCTAGTGCACTTCCTTTTTAACCACAGAATGATCTCTCCATCCCATCACCACCATCCATGGAAGAGCACCCACATCCATCAATCCAAGAGCAACATGATCCCAATGATGCTATTGACATGGAACAAGAGAGAAGGGATCATCTTCGCAAATCCATACTTCATAAGGAGCTAGAGGAGGCCCTAAGGGTGAAGGTAGTAAAAACCCTTGAAGTCGAAGGAGTGGTTGAAGAATTAGTGAAGGAAGAATCAAGGGATCATCTCAAGGAAGCAGCGGATCGATTTCATGCACCTCTATATCAACTAAATCAAGCGATAAGTCAATTAGGTTCCCGACGCTCGGACACTCAAAGTGCTCCCATGGCTTCATGTGAGCAATCTAATGAAGAAAGTAGCATGAAGGAGATATTAGAAACTCCAGTGGACAGTACGGAGCATGACTTTGTACTGGAACAAGTGGAGGAAGCTGTAATTATTGAAGAGGAAGAAGTGGTTGAAGACTTAGGAGATGCAGAACCTCCATGGGAAAGTCCAGTCATAGAACCCCTTTCAAGACGTTTGAAATTGATGCTGAGGAGGGTGTACAACCTCCAAGGCATATCACAGTTGAAGACTTGGAAGAGTTTGATCAAGAGATGGAGATTCAAGAAGAAGAAGCACAACCTCCCATGCCCTTGGAAAGCAATGAAGAGGAGATTGAATTGGAAGAAAGCTACCAAGAGGAAGAGGTTGAAATTGAAGAAGCTTGCAAAGAGGTGGTAATTATCAGAGAAGAGCACAAGGGAGTGGAGCTTGCAATTTCATTAAAAATACCTCCCCCTAAGTTGCCATCATCCTTCACAACATTCAAGTGGGTAAAATTCATATCCCTTAGCTTTCTAATTCCACTTGAATATGGGCTACTGGAGACGGATGGTCAACTTAGAGCTCTTTGTAACATTAAGAGTAAGAGAAAGATGGCCAGTGGTAAGAATTGTCTTGCAAGGTTCATCATGGTTGGAAGCTTTAAGTTTAAACGCAAAGGTTGGTGTAAAGCTCAACTGAATGGGTCTATGAAGCTGTTTGGTAGCTGCAGTGAGAATTCAAATTACTTATCACCCAGTTGGAAAAATACAGATCCCGACAAGGATGGGTGTAAAAGCAAGATTTGGGATCCTGGAAACTGTTCTGACATCCAACACCCCGGGAGCCTAAGAATCTGTTTGAAGCTGCTCAAAGGCTTTACATGCCTAGTTTGGGATCCTGGAGGCCATTGGAATTACAAACATTGGTGGAGATTCCTGGATGAGTTCAAGCACAAGCCACCATAACAAAGAACTCTCCAAATGTCCAACTTAAGGACAATAACTAAAAGTGCTAGGTGGGAGACAACCCACCATGGTATGATCGTTCCTTTTTCATTTTTTTTATTTAGTTTTATTTGTTTTGAAGTTTTATTTTATTTTATTATATTGAACCTGGAATTTTGCATCTCACTCATATTAATCATTGCATTCTGCACTTTTCATGCATAAGTTTAAAAAAAAAAAAAAGACACGCACGCGACGCGGTAGCGTCGCTGACGCGTCCGCGTCACAAGTGCGTTGGGTAGAAAAGAATTGAACAGAGAGTCACGCGAAAGCGTGGCTGGAGGCGCGCCTTTAGCATCATTTGACCCCACGTGACCGCGTCGCTGACGCGACCACGTTATGTGGGAATTTTGGCCTTCCACGCGACCGCGTCACCCACGCGGCCGCGTGCCATGTAAATCGACGTAAGCAAGGGTGTATGGCAGTAAGTTGAGCTGGAGTCAGGCTGGACTCGTGCTGGAAGCCCAAGCCCTCCCACGCGAACGCGTGCCCCACGCGAACGCGTGCCCCACGCGTCCGCATCATATTGGAAATAAGGCCACTCATGCGATCGCATGCTCCACGCGACCGCGTCACCCAGATTTTTGGCAATATGCATTTAAACAGAGAGTTGCGCAAACGCGAGGCTGCACTCGTGCCATTCGAACAAATCAGGTCACGCGATTGCATGACCCACGCGTCCGCGTCACCTGACCTTATCGCGCACCACACGACCGCATCACTCACGCGTCCGCGTCGCTTGCGCCGCACAGCTTATCCAGATCAGCCAATTATCTTATTTCTCTTCCCCAATCCTAATTTCTTCTTTCTTTTCTTCTTTCTTCTTTCTTTCTTTCCCTTCTCATTCTTCTTATCTTTTATTTTATTTTACTTAATTTATTTGCATATTTCATTCATTGCATCTTAATTTTGTGCATATTTTTGTTTTCTTTGCTAAATTCTTTATTTTTCCTTTGGTGTTAAAATTTTCTTATTTAACTGTTGCATCTTCTCTTAAATTATTTTGGGTGCTTAGTGACTTGTTTTATTCTGGATAGGTAATATTATTTATATCAATGCCAACCTTTTATACCTGTATTACTTTTACATTGACATGAATTTTTATTATCTCTCCTTACCCACACTCTCTTTCCTATTTTTGCAAATTTTTGCACTCTTGATTTGCCATGTACTTCTACTGTTTTCTCATTTACATGTTGTAGCTACCATGTAATTGAGACCCTTATTATTTGGCATTAACATCCATATTTTATTTATGTTCTTATCTTTATTTCTGGGTTACTATTCTTCTTTTTCTCTTCTTTTAGGCTGGCCACCGAAGACGGAAAAAGGGAGACACTTCTAAAAGGGGAGACAAACAAGTCCATCTGCACAATCCTTGAATGAAAGCATCAGTTGGAACAACCCGTCCACCTACACATCTCAGCATGCACCGAGGACGGTGCAACCTTTAAGTGTGGGGAGGTCGATACCGATCTCCATGGGTTAGTTATTTCTTGACTCAAGACCAAATTTTTTATTTTATTTGTTTGTTCATTGTTGCATTTGCATGATTGATTGCATATTTTTTTGATTTTTTTTTGCATATTTTACCACTTGGTTGAAGTAATATTTTCTTTTTCAAGAAAATTTTTAGAGAATTTCACTAATTTGAATAAAATTTAATGTTACACTTGTTTGAAGAGATATTATACTGGTACATGGTTTAGAACTCGAACACACAAAACCTGTGAGATTTTGAGCCTATTTGAATTGGTTGCATTTTATCAACCAAAATTCTGTTTTAGTGTGTATTTTTCTCTCTAAAATTGTGATCTTTGTCTTGCTTAATTCTATATTTCCGTTGTTTGATGTATACATGCATTTATATGATTGAGGCCTTTGTTTCACTGAGCTTACATACCCATATGGCCTTACCTTTCATTATCCTTTGCAAACCAATTTTGAGCCTATTTTACCCCTTTGTTCTTTACTTTAGCACATCATTAACTCTAAGCGAAAAACAATAATGTCCTTAATGTGAATCATTGGTTAGCTTAGATTAGTGAGAGTGCTCATGAATTAAGTGTGGGAAAATTGGGTTTGGAAACATTTGGTTTGAGAATTGAGTATGTTAGAATTTTCTGAAAATGTGAAAGAAATGTTTAGGACATGTTCATGCATTCAATAAATTAATCATATGCATTGAGAAAAAAAAAAGAAAAATAAAAGAAAAAATATATATATAAAAAAAAGAGAGAAAAAGAAAAGAAAAAGAGAAAATAAGTAAAAGGGGACAAAATGCCCCAAAATATGTGGTGAAAGCAATGCATATGAGTTGTACTTGAAATTAGAATGCATGAATATTGGAAAACATGGTTAATGGATAGTTAGATGTGGTATTATGATTACATGGATTGTCTAAAGTTAGGTGAAAAGTTTAAGATTAATTAAGGATTCAGATTTTAGTTTACTTGGCCAAATACAATCCTACCTTGACCCTAACACCATTACAACCCTTAAAAGACCTCTTGATATGTGTATCTGTGCATTAAATTTATGTTGATTGTTAGATGAAGAGCAAGCCTTAGAAAGCAAGGTTAGAAGAGAATTGAGAGAATCGAACCTTAAACACTTGAGTGATTAGAGTGTATACACTACCAGTGAGGGTTCGATGCTCAATTCCTTGTTCCCGGCTTTCATGAGCTATTCTCTTCTGCAAGTCTATTTGTACTTCATTTTTGTGAGTTGAATTAGTGAAATCCAGTTCATATTTATTCTTGGAGAATTTATTTATTTTTAACTAAGTAGGTAGAAACATTTTGCATGTAGTTGCATTCATATGGATAGGTTGCATTTCATACCATTCCTCTTCATTCTTTATAGTTTCTCTTGAGCTTAGCATGAGGACATGCTAATGTTTAAAAGTGGGGAGGTTGATAAACCACTATTTCATGGTTTATCTTGTGCTCAATTGAGTGATTTTTATCAACTCTTTAACCACTTATTCATACTATTTGCATGGTTTTACATTTGCCTTCCTAATTATGTGCTTTGATTGAAAACATGCTTCTTTGAGCTTTAAATTGTTAATTATTAATCCTCTCTTATTGCCATTAGAGGCCTTGATATGTGTGTTAAGTGCTTTCAGAGATTATAGGGCAGGAATGGCTTAGAGGATAGAAAGGAAGCATGCAAAAATGGAAGGAATACAAGAAGTTGAAGGAACTTCAAAGCTGTCCAACCTGACCTCTCTACACTCAAACGGTCATAACTTGAGCTACAGAAGTTCAAATGACGCGGTTCCAATTGCGTTGGAAAGCTAACGTCCGGGGCTTCGATTTGATATATAATATGTCATAGTTTCCCTGACGCTCGGTGACGCGACTGCGTACTCCATGCGGCCGCGTCGCAATGACGAAAATCAGCGTGTTTGAATTCGCAACCAGCGAATTCTGGGCTGTTTCTGACCTAGTTTGCGGCGCAGCAAACACAGATTGGAGACTATAAAGTGGAGGAATGCATCCATTCATAATCAGGCTTTCACATTCATAATTTTAGGAGTAGATGTAGTTTTTAGAGAGAGAGGTTCTCTCCTCTCTCTTAGGATTAGGATTTAGGATTTCTCTTAGTTTTAGGAGTGGCTCTCAATCCCAGGTTCTTTATTTTTATTTATTTTCCCAATTTAATTTATGAACTCTTCCATGTTACATATAATTTTCTTAATTAATTTTATTTGAGGTATTTCAGATTTAAGATTGCTTTGTTCTGTTTAAGATTGCTTTTAATTTAATTTAGATATTTTTTTCCCTTTTGGCTTTGGTTAAGTGATTGGTAGTACTTGAGTTATCAAACTTAGCAACTGATTGAAATTGGCAGATTCTGCTTAAGCTAGGATTGCTCTAACACTAGTCTCTCCAAAGGAGTTGACTAGGACTTGAGAATCAAGCTAATCGGTCCACTTAACCTTCCTTTGTTTAATAAAGGCTGACCAAGTGGGATTAAAACCCAATTCTCTTCACACCTGATAAGGATAACTAGGATAGGAATTCCAATTCTTATACCTTGCCAAGAGATTTTATTGTTATTTTACGTGTCATATAACATATTCCCTCCTTACTTCCAAAACCCCAATTTACAAACTCATAACCAATAATAAGAACATACCTCCCTGCAATTCCTTGAGAAGATAACCTGAGGTTTGAATACTCGGTTATCAATTTCAAAGGGGTTTGTTACTTGTGACAACCAAAACGTTTGTATGAAAGGACTTTTGAAGGTTTAGAAACTAAACTTGCAACGAGAATTTATCCGCAAATTTCTAGACCCTGCAAAAGTTCCTCTCATCACGCACGTCACGCGATCGCGTCATTCATGCGGACGCATCTTTCGGCGTTTTGCTTGTCCACGCGGGCGCGTCGTCCACGCCTCCGCGTCACTTATGCTATTCCAATCCGCGCGGTCGCGTGAGCCATGCGGCCGCGTCACTGCGATTTCCTCTCTTTCGCGCGGTCGCCTGAGCCATGCGGCCGCGTCACTTCTCGTTGGTCATCTACTTAATTTCTTGTGTTCCTTCCACTTTTTCAAGCTTCCTTTCCAATCTCCAACTCATTCTTGCCCTATAAAGCCTGAAACACTTAACACACAGATCACGGCATCAAATGGAATAAAGGAGAATTAAAGTACATAATCAAAAGTCTCTAGGAAGCAAGTTTTCAATCATGTAATAAATTTTGGAAGGAAATATAAATGCATGCTAATCATATGAATAAGTGGGTAAAGATCATGATAAAACCACACAATTAAACACATTATAAACCATAAAATAGTGATTTATCAATGCCCAGTGAAACAAGGCCTCAATCATATAAGTACATGCATACATCAAACAATGGAAATATAGAATTAAGCAAGACAAAGATCACAATTTTAGAGAGAAAAACACACCAAAAAAATATTGGTTGATAAAATGCAACCAATCAAGTAGGCTCAAAATCTCACTGGTTTTGTGTGTTCGAGCTCTAAACCATGTTCCAATATAATATTCCTTTAAACAAGCTCAATAAAAATTTTAATTTAAATTAGTGAAATGCTATAAAAAGGGTCTTGAAAAAGAACTTATCACTCCAACCAAGTAGTGGTAAAATATGCACAAAATCAAGCAAACATGCAATCAAACGTGCAAATGCAATAATGAACTACAAAGAAAATTAAACATTTGTGTTGAAAAGAAGGTAACTAACCCACGGAAGTTGGTATCGACCTCCCCACATTTAAAGATTGCACCGTCCTCGGTGCATGCTAAAATGTGCAAGTGGACGGGTGGCTCTAACTGACGCTTTTTCCAAAGAATGTACGTAGGAACTTGTTTGTCGCCCCATGTAAAATTTTTCCGTTTCCTTTCTTGATGGCCATCCTGAAAGAAGAGAAAAGAGAAGAAGAGTAACCCAAAAATAAAGATAAAAATAAATAAAATATGATTGGATTAATACCAAATAATGAAGGTCTCAATTACATGGTAGCTACAGCATGCAAATGAGAAGACAGTAGAAGCAAATGGCATATTAATAGTGCAAGAATTGTAACAATAGGGAAGAGATAGTAGGTAATAAAAGATAATATAAATTCATGTCAATGCAAAGGAATACAAGTATCATAAACTATTAGCATTGACTTAAATAATATTACCCAATCAGAATAAAATAAGTCATGAAGCACCAGAATAATGGAAGGAAGGATGCAACAGTTGAATAAGAACATTTAACACTAATGGTAAAATAAGAACTTAGAAAAGAAAATAAAAATATGAACAAAATTAAAATGCAGTAAATGAAAGCATGCAGATAAATTAAGTAAAATAGAACGAAAGAGAAGAAGGATGAGAAGTTAAAGAAATGAAGAAGAAGAAAGTGAGAAAGGAGGAGGAAAGAAGGAAAAAAAGAGAGAAGAAAGAAGTAAGAAATGAAAACAGGGCGCGACACGCGCGAGCGCATCACACGTACGTGTGAAAACTTAAATGGCCATGCGACGCGTAAGCGTCCCCCAGGCGTACGCGTCGGTGGAAAAACATGCACACTGACACGTGAGCATCGGTCATGCGTACGCGTGACTGCTCGTGCGACTCCAGCACAGTGGCGGCCAAACTTTCGTATCAATTCACTCTTTACGTCGATTTTTATGCCCACGCGTACGCGTTGCTGACGCTTACGCGTGGGTTGAAAAATTTACAGGGGACGCATATGCGTGAGGCACGCGTACGCGTGGGGTGGCTTGTGCGTCACGCACCCCTCCTGCCCTTCTCCATCACAACTCTCTGTTCGTTTTCTTTTTGTTGCGTAGTCACAAACGACGCGTGCGCATCGTAGACGCTTGCGCGTCGCTCCCTCTTTTTTTTCTGCAGAATGCAGGTGATTATGCAGAATTTTATAAATGAACATTGATAAAATTAAAATAAAACTAATAATAAAGAGGAAGATCATACCATGGTGGGTTGTCTCCCACCTAGCACTTTTAGTTATTGTCCTTAAGTTGCACATTTGGTGAGCCCCTTGTCAAGGTGGCTTGTGCTTGAACTCATCCAGGAATCTCCACCAATGTTTACAATTCCAATGGCCTCTGGGGTCGCAAACTATGTGCATAAAGCCTTCAAGCAAGTTAAAGCAAGTGACAGGGCCCCAAGAGTGTTGATTGCTAGAATGAATTCCGGGAAACCTTGCTTTTGCACCCGTCTTCTTGTTGATCATTATTTTTCCACTTGGGTGGTGAGCAATCAGAATTCTCACTGAGACATCCAAACAATCTCTTAGACCCATTCAAATGAGACTTATACCAACCATTACAGTTAGACCTTGAACATCTAACCATAACGAACCTAGGATTGTGATGCCAACCACTAACCATCCCCCTTTTACTCTTAAAACCACAAAGAGCTCTGAGTTGTCCATCCGTCTTAAGCAAACCAAATTCAAGTGGAATGAGAAAGCTAAGGGATATGAATTTTACCCACTTGAAAGTTGCATTGGATGGTAATGGCTTTGGAGGAGAGGTCTCCAACAACTTTGGCAAGGTGATTTTAAGCTCCATTCCGTTGTGCTCTTCCTTGACAACTTTCACCTCTTTGCAAACTTTTTCAATTTCAATCCTTTGTTCATCAATTTCATCTAACTCTTCTCCATCACTTAAATCATAAATGGGAGGATGAGAAAAATTTACCTCCGTATTGCTTTCTATCTCATCGGGAGAAGGTTCTTCAAGTTCAAAGGATTCACCACCAATAAGGTTTGATGCATGATCTTTATCACCAAGGGAACTCAACTCTTGCTTTATTCCTTCCAAGTCTTCATTCAATGATTGTTTTGGAGGTTGTGCACTCTCCTCCTCAACATCAAACTCAATCTTCTTAGAGGGATTTTTCTTCCACTCTAGATTCCCATGGAGGTTCCGCATCTCCTAAGTCTTCAACCACTTCTTTCTCTTCTTCTATAATTTCGGCTTTCTCCACTTGCTCTAATACAAAATCGAACTCCTCATTGATGTCTTTCACCTTTTGATAACTTTCTTCAAGGGTCTCTACTACTTTCACCTTTTGGGCTTCCTCGTGTTTCTCTTGTTCCATGTCAATAGCATAATTGTGATTATGTTGCTCTTGTATTGATGCACCCACACGGGATATAAGAGCTTCGAGAGTAGAGGTGAGACTAGCAAGAGTAGTGGTAAGTGTGGTTTGAAGCTTTATTTGCCCTTGGTGAATAACATGAAGGGTGTTGTCATCCAGTGGAGGTTGGGGTGGATGGGAGGGTTCATTATTTTGGAGAAAAGGTTCATAATAGGAGGGTGGCTCATCTTGATAAGGATATGGAGATGGTTCATTCTGATAGGGATATGGAGGTGGTGTATATTGAGGTGGTGGTTATTGGGAATAATTGGGTTGGAATTGTGGTGGTTCTATGTATGGTTCATTTGGCTCATAAGGTGGTTGATAGGGTGGGTATGGGTTAGGATCATATGAGGGTGTTTGGTAGTAGGTGGCTTGTGAGTATGGTGGTTCAAAGCTATGTTGAGGAGGGGGTTCATAGGCATATGGTGGGGCTTGTTGGTAACTACAAAGGGGTCCACCATAGTTATTAAATTGACATGTGATGAGCGGATAATTTATACACTTTTTGGCATTATTTTTAGGTAGTTTTTAATATATATTAGTCAATTTTTATTATATTTTTATTAGTTTTTAAATAAAAATCACATTTCTGGACTTTACTATGAGTTTATGTGTTTTTCTGAGATTTCAGGTATTTTCTAGCTGAAATTGAGGGACCTGAGCAAAAATCTGATTCAGAGGCTGAAAAAGGACTGCAGATGCTGTTGGATTCTGACCTCCCTGCACTCGAAGTGGGTTTTCTGGAGCTATAGAAGCCCAATTGACGCGCTCTCAATTGTGTTAGAAAGTAGACATCCTGGGCTTTCCAGCAATATATAATAGTCCATACTTTGCCCGAGATTTAATGCCCCAAACCGGCGTTCCAAGTTAGCATAAAAATTCTGGCGTCAAAACGCCAGAACTGGCATAAAAGTTGGAGTTAAACGCCCAACCTGGTACCAAAGCTGGTGTTTAACTCCAAGAAAATCCTCTACATGTGAAAGCTTCAATGCTCAGCCTAAGCACACACCAAGTGAGCCCGGAAGTGGATTTCTGCGTCATTTACTCATTTCTGTAAACCCTAGGTTACTAGTTCTCTATAAATAGGACCTTTTGCTATTGTATCTTCATCAATCTTTTAATCATCTTTTTAATCATGTTTTGATAATTGAACCCTCTTTCGGAGGCTGGCCATTCGGCCATGCCTGGACCATTATCACTTATGTATTTTCAACGATGGAGTTTCTACACCCCATAGATTAAGGTGTGGAGCTCTGCTGTTCCTCATGAATTAATGCAAAGTACTATTGTTTTTCTATTCAACTCAAGCTTATTCTTATTCTAAGATATTCACTCGCACTTCAACCTGATGAATGTGATGATCCGTGACACTCGTCATCATTCTCACCTATGAACGCGTGCCTGACAACCACTTCCGTTCTATCTGCACTAGCTTGAATGTGTATCTCTTATCCTCCTGGTTCACGATGCATGGTTGCCTCTCCTGACAACAGAGCCCTCCATTCCATGAGATCAAAGTCTTTGTGGTATAAGCTAGAATCAATTGGCAGCCATTCTTGAGATCCGGAAAGTCTAAACCTTGTCTGGGGTATTCCGAGTAGGATCTGGGATGGGATGACTGTGACGAGCTTCAAACTCGCGAGTGTTGGGCGTAGTGACAGACGCAAAGGATCAATGGATCCTATTCCAACATGAGTGAGAACCAACAGATGATCAGCCGTGCGGTGACAGCGCATTTGGATCATTTTCACTGAGAGGACGGACGGTAGCCATTGACAACGGTGATCCCCCAACATACAACTTGCCATAGAAAGGAGTATGAATGATTGGATGAAGGCAATAGGAAAGAAGAGGTTCAGAAGGAACAAAGCATCTTCATACGCTTATCTGAAATCCCACCAATGAATTATATTTTAATTATATTTTAATTATCAAAAATCCCATAACCATTTGAATCCGCCTGACTGAGATTTACAAGGATGACCATAGCTTGCTTCAAGCCGACAATCTCCGTGGATCGACCCTTACTCACGTAAGGTATTACTTGGACAACTCAGTGCACTTGCTGGTTAGTTGTGCGGAGTTGTGAAAAAGAGTTGAGATTATGATCGTGCGTACCAAGTTGTTGGCACAGTTGACATCATAATTTTGTGCACCAAGTTTTTGGCGCCGTTGCCGGGGATTGTTCAAGTTTGAACAACTGATGGTTCATCTTGTTGCTCAGATTAGGTAATTTTATTTTAATTTTAAGCTTTTTGTTTTTATTATTTTTATTTTCGAAAAATTTTCAAAAAAAAAAAATTTATTCTATGACTTCAGAGTTTTTAAGAATGAATTCTAGAGTTTCAGATGATGCTTTTATCATCACCGAAGCTAATTGATTCCCATCAATTTGGCTGTTGTATGTAATGTCCTACTGAAGCTTAGCTAGCCATGTCTAATCCTTTTAGACTGAAGCTTTAGACTAACATTACATGATTCCTGGAATTCTTATTAAAAATTTTGAATCTCTTTATTTTCTTTTTCCAATCTAATTTTCGAAAAATACCTAAAAATTTATAAAATCATAAAAACCAAAAATTTTGTGTTTCTTGTTTAAGTCTAGTGTCAAATTTTAAGTTTGGTGTCCTGCATGTTTTATTTAATTCCCTGCATTTTTCGAATGTATGAATTCTGTTCTTCATTAATCTTCAAGTTATTCTTGATGATTTCCTTGCTCTGATCTTTAATCTCTCTTGTTTTGTGTGTTTTGTTGTTTTTCATATGCATTCTCAATTTGTTAGTGTCTCTAATATGAAAATTTCTAAGTTTTGTGTCTTGCATACATTGTCTGTTTGATCTTAGTTTTCCATGATTAGTTGCATTTTGATTGTTTCTCATCATTAAAAATTCAAAAAAAAATTTTCAAAATTGTGTCTTTTCAGGTCAATAATACAGGGAATTGAAGATTCAGAACATGCAGCAGAGAAATTACACAGAAAAAGCTGGGCGTTCAAAACGCCAAGTGAAGAAGGAAAACTGGCGTTTAAACGCCAGCCAGCGGTGGCTGGGCCTTAAACGCCCAAAAATGTAGTATTTTGGGCGTTAAACACCTAGAATGGTATCCATTCTAGCGTTTAACGCCAAGATGGCACAAGAGAGAAGATTTTGTTTTTAATTCAAATCTTTTTCAAATTTTCATAATTAATCAAATATTTTTCAAATCATATATTTTCAAAATCAAATCCTTTCCAATTTTTTTACTATTTTCGAAAATTCTTGCTAACAATTAGAGATGTGATTCAAAAATTTCTTCCTTGTTAAGAAAGGTTCAATAATTGAATTTTAGAATCATATCTTTTAAATTTCTTGTTAGCTAAGACATTAATTTTAAAAATCAAATCTTTCTAATTGTTTGTCAATTATATCTTTTTAAAACCATATTTTCTCAATCATATCTTCTCAACCACATCTTTTTCAAAAATGATTTTCAATCATATCTTTTTGATTCTTAATTTCAAATCTTTTTCAAAATCACTTAACTACTTTCTTAATTTCAATTTTCAAAAATCATCAATCAATTTTTCAAAATTTCTTTTAATTATTTCAAAATCTTTATAAATTTAATTTTGAAAATTCTTTCCCCCCTTCTCACATTTTTCTATTTAAGGGACTAACATTCCTCCTCAATATGCAATTCGGACTCCCTCTCTCTATAAGTTCAAATTCTCTCTTCTCTACCTCCTCCTTATATTCTTCTTTTCCTCTGACACCTCAAGGAATCTCTATACTGTGACATAGAGGATTCCATACTTTCTTCTCTTCTCTTTCATATGAGCAGGAGCAAGGACAAAGGCATTCTTGTTGAAGCTGATCCCGAACCTGAAAGGACCTTGAAGAGAAAGCTAAGAGAAGCTAAAGCACAACTCTCTGGAGAGGACCTAACATAAATTTTCAAACAAGAAGAAGCCATGGCAGCCGAAAACAACAATGCCAACAATGCAAGGAAGGTGCTTGGTGGCTTTATTACACCTACTCCCGACTTCTATGGGAGAAGCATCTCTATCCCTGCCATTGGAGCAAACAACTTTGAGCTTAAGCCTCAATTAGTTTCTCTGATGCAACAGAATTGCAAGTTTCACAGACTTCCATTGGAAGATCCTCATCAGTTCTTAACTGAATTCTTGAAAATCTGTGACACTATCAAGACCAATGGGGTTGATCCTGAGGTCTACAGGTTTATGCTTTTTCCCTTTGCTGTAAGAGACAGAGCTAGAATATGGTTGGATTCACAACCTAAGGAAAGCCTGAACTCTTGGGAAAAGCTGGTCAGTACTTTTCTGGCCAAATTCTTTCCACCTCTAAAATTGAGTAAGCTTAGAGTGGAAGTGCAAACCTTCAGACAGAAGGAAGGTGAATCCCTTTATGAAGCCTGGGAAAGATACAAGCAATTAATCAGAAGGTGTCCTTCTGACATGCTTTCAGAATGAAGCATCATAGGTATCTTCTATGATGGTCTGTCTGAACTGTCCGAGATGTCATTGGACAGCTCTGCTGGAGGATCTCTTCATCTGAAGAAGACGCCTGTAGAAGCTTAGGAACTCATTGAAATGGTTACAAATAACCAATTCATGTGCACTTCTGAAAGGAATCCTGTGAATAATGGGACAAATCAGAAGAAAGGAGTTCTTGAGATTGATACTCTGAATGCCATATTGGCTCAAAATGAAATATTGACTTAGCAAGTCAATATGATTTCTTAGAGTCTGTCTGGCATGCAAGCAGCAACAGGCAGTACCAAAGAAGCTTCATCTGAAGAAGAAGCTTATGATCCTGAGAACCCAGCAATGGAAGAGGTGAATTACATGGGAGAATCCTATGGAAACACCTATAATCCTTCATGGAGAAATCACCCAAATCTCTCATGGAAGGACCAACAGAGGCCTCAACAAGGCTTCAACAACAGTAATGGTGGAAGAAATAGGTTTAGCAATAGCAAGTCCTTTCCATCATCTTCTCAGCAACAGACAGAGAATTCTAAGCAGAGCCACTCTAGCTTAGCAACCATAGTCTCTGATCTATCTAAAACCACACAAAGTTTCATGACTGAAATAAGGTCCTCCATTAGAAATTTCGAGGCACAGGTGGGTCAGCTGAATAAGAAAGTTACTGAGCTCCCTCCTAGTACTCTCCCAAGCAATACAGAAGAGAACCCAAAGAGAGAATGCAAGGCCATAAACATATCCCACATGGCCGAATGCATAGAGGAGGGAAAGGCAGTGATTTCCACTGAGGAAGACCTCAATGGAAGTCCATTGGCCTCCAAGGAGTTCCCTAATGAGGAACCATGGGAATCTGAGGCTCACGCTGAGACCATAGAAATTCTATTGAATTTACTTCTACCATTCATGAGCTCTGATGAGTATTCTTCCTCTGAAGAGGATGAAGATGTTACTGAAGAGCAAGTTGCTAAGTACCTTGGAGCAATCATGAAGCTAAATGCCAAGTTATTTGGTAATGAGACTTGGGAGGATGAACCCACCTTGCTTACCAAAGAGCTGGATGACTTGACTAGGCAGAAATTACCTCAGAAGAGACAGGATCCTGGAAAATTCTCAATACCTTGTACCATAGGCACCATGACCCTTGAGAAGGCTCTGTGTGACATGGGGTCAAGTATAAACCTCATGCCTCTCTCTGTAATGGAGAAGCTAGGGATCCTTGAGGTACAAGCTGCAAGAATCTCACTAGAGATGGCAGACAATTCAAGAAAACAGGCTTATGAACTTGTAAAGGATGTCTTGGTAAAGGTTGAAGGCCACTACATCCCTGCTGATTTCATAATCCTAGACACTAGGAAGTGTATGGATGAATCCATCATCCTTGGCAGACCCTTCCTAGCCATAGCAAAAGCTGTGATTGATGTTGACAGAGGAGAATTCGTCCTTCAAGTAGATGAGGACTCCCTTGTATTTAAAACTCAGGGATCTACCTCTGTAGTCATGGAAAGGAAGCATGAAAAACTTCTCTCAATGCAGAGTCAAATAGAGCCCCTACATTCAAACTCTAAGTTTGGTGTTGGGAGGCCATCATCATGCTCTGAGTATCTGTGAGGCTCCATGAGAGCCCACTATCAAGCTATTGACATTAAAGAAGCGCTTGTTGGGAGGCAACCCAATTTTATTATATCTATTTATTTTCCATTGTTATTTTATGTTTTCTGTAGGTTGATGATCATGTGAAATCACAAAAATAACTGAAAAAGCAAAAATAGAATGAAAACAGTATTAAAAATAGCACACCCTGGAGGAGAAGCTTACTGGCGTTTAAATGCCAGTAAGGGTAGCAGAATGGGCGTTAAACGCTCAGTCTGGAACCATTCTGGGCGTTTAACGCCAGAAAGGGGCACAGAGCTGGCGTTTAAACGCCAGAAATGGGTAGGAACCTGGCGTTTAACGCCATGATTGGCAATCAAGGGGGCATTTACATGCCAACATGGTGCATGGATGAGAAATCCTTGACACCTCAGGATCTGTGGATCCCACAGGATCCCTACCTACCTCATCTCTCTCTCTCTTCTTTACACCTTCCCATAACACCCTTCCCCAAATACCCTTCACCAATCACCTCAATACCTCTTCCCCAAAAACCCCTCACCTATCAAATTCTACCCTCTTCTCCATAATCTCTTCACCAATCCACACCCATCCATCATAAAACCCCACCTACCTCCCCATTTAAATTTAAACCACTTTCCCTCTTAAACCCACCCATACATGGCCGAACCCTACCCCTCTCTCCACTCCTATATAAACAAATCTTCACTCCTTCATTTTCACACATCATGCACAACACTTACCCCCCTTGGCCAAACCACTAAACCCCTTCCATCTCTTCTATTTCCTCTTCCTCAACTCTTTTCTTTCTTCTTTTGCTCGAGGACGAGAAAACCTTCTAAGTTTGGTGTGGTAAAAGCGTTGCTTTTTTGTTTTTCCATAACCATTTATGGCACCAAAGGCCGGAGAGAGGAAAGGGAAGGTAAAAGCTTCCACCTCCGAGTCATGGGAGATGGAGAGATTCATCTCAAGAGTGCATTAAGACCACTTCTATGAAGTTGTGGCCAAGAAGAAGGTGATCCCCGAGGTCCCTTTCAAGCTCAAAAAGGGTGAATATCCAGAGATCCGACATGAGATTCGAAGAAGAGGTTGGGAAATTCTCACCAACCCTATTCAACAAGTCGGGATCTTAATGGTTCAAGAGTTCTATGCCAATTCATGGATCACCAAGAACCATGATCAAAGTGTGAACCCGGACCCAAAGAATTGGCTCACAATGGTTTGGGGGAAATACTTAGATTTCAGTCCGGAAAATGTAAGGTTGGCATTCAACTTGCCAATGATGCAAGGAGATGCACGCCCCTACACTAGAAGGGTCAACTTTGATCAAAGGTTGGACTAAGTCCTCAAAGACATTTGTGAAGAGGGCGCTTAATGGAAGAGAGATTCAAGAGGGAAGCCAGTTCAACTAAGATGGCATGACCTCAAGCCCGTGGCTAGGGGATGGTTGGAGTTCATCCAACGCTCAATCATTCCTACTAGAAACTGGTCTGAAGTCACTATAGACCGAGCTATCATGATCCATAGCATCCTGATTGGAGAGGAAGTAGAAGTTCATGAGGTTATATCCCTAGAACTCTACAAGGTGGCAGACAAGTCCTCTACTTTGGTAAGGTTAGCCTTCCCTCATCTCATTTGTCACCTCTGTAATTCAGCTGGAATTGACATAGAGGAAGACATCCTCATTGATGAGGACAAGCCCATCACTAAGAAAAGGATGGAGCAAACAAGAGAACTCACTCATGAACCTCACCAAGAGCATGAGGAAATTCCTCATCATGAAATCCCTGAGATGCCTCAAGGGATGCATTTTCCTCCACAAAACTATTGGGAGCAAATCAACATCTCCCTAGGAGAATTAAGTTCCAATATGGGACAACTAAGGGTGGAGCACCAAGAGCATTCCATCCTCCTCCATGAAATTAGAGAAGACCAAAGAGTCATGAGGGAGGAGTGACAAAGGCAAGGAAGAGACATTGAGGAGCTCAAACACTCCATAAGATCTTCAAGAGTAAGAACTAGCCTCCATCACTAAGGTGGACCCGTTCTTTAACTTCCTTGTTCTTTATTTTCTGTTTTTCGAAAATTATGCTTTATGTTATATCTATGCTTGTGTCTTTATTACATGATCATTAGTGTCTTAGAGTCTATGCCTTAAAGCTATGAATGTCCTATGAATCCTTCACCTTTCTTAAATGGAAAATATTTTCTGAAAAAGAAAAAGAAGTACTTGAATTTTGAATTTTAAAATAGTTTAATTATTTTGATGTGGTGGCAATACTTTTTGTTTTTCTGAATAAATGCTTGAACAGTGCATATTTTTGAATTTGTTGTTCATGAATGTTAAAATTGTTGGCTCTTGAAAGAATAATGAAAAAGGAGAAATGTTATTGATGATCTGAAAAATCATAAACTTGATTCTTGAAGCAAGAAAAAGCAGTGAATAGAGAAAGCTTGCGGAAAAAAAAGAGAAAGAAAAACACAAGCAGAAAAAGCCAATAACCCTTTAAACCAAAAGGCAAGGGTAAAATAAAAAGGATCCAAAGCTTTGAGCATCAGTGGATAGGAGGGCCCACAGGAATAAAATCCTGGCCTAAGCGGCTAAACCAAGCTGTCCCAAACCATGTGCTTGTGGCGTGAAGGTGTCAAGTGAAAAGCTTGAGAATGAGCAGTTAAAGTCATGGTCCAAAGCAAAAAGAGTGTGCTTAAGAGCTCTGGACACCTGTAATTGGGGACTCTAGCAAAGCTGAGTCACAATCTGAAAAGGTTCACCCAATTATGTGTCTGTGACATTTATGTATCCGGTGGTAATACTGGAAAACAAAATGCTTAGGATCACGGCCAAGACTCATAAAGTAACTATGTTCAAGAATCAACATACTGAACTAGGAGAATCAATAACACTATCTGAATTTTGAGTTCCTATAGATGCCAATCATTCTAAACTTCAAGGGATAAAGTGAGATGCCAAAACTATTCAGAAGCAAAAAGCTAATAGCCCTGCTCATCTAATTAAGACTGATCTTCATAGATGTTTTTGGAATTCATTGTATATTCTCTTCTTTTTATCCTACTTTGTTTTTAGTTGCTTGGGGGCAAGCAACAATTTAATTTTGGTGTTGTGATGAGCGGATAATTTATACGCTTTTTGGCATTGTTTTTAGGTAGTTTTTAATATGTTTTAGTCACTTTTTCTTATATTTTTATTAGTTTTAAATAAAAATCACATTTCTAGATTTTACTATGAGTTTGTATGTTTTTTTGTGATTTTAGGTATTTTCTGGCTGAAATTGAGGGACTTGAGCAAAAATCTAATTCAGAGGTTGAAAAAGGACTGCAAATGCTGTTGGATTCTGACCTCTCTGCACTCGAAGTAGGTTTTCTAGAGCTACAGAAGCCCAATCGACGCGATCTTAATTGCGTTAGAAAGTAGACATCCTGGGCTTTCCAGAAATATATAATAGTCCATACTTTGCCCGAGATTTGATGCCCCAAACCGGCGTTCCAAGTCAGCATAAAAATTCTGGCGTCAAAACGACAGAACTGGCATAAAAGCTGGAGTTAAACGCCCAAACTGGCACCAAAGCTGGCGTTTAACTCCAAGAAAAGCCTCTACATGTGAAAGCTTCAATGCTCAGCCCAAGCACACACCAAGTCGGCCCGGAAGTGGATTTCTGCGTCATTTACTCATTTCTGTAAACCCTAGGTTACTAGTTCTCTATAAATAGGACCTTTTGCTATTGTATTTTCATCAATCTTTTAATCATCTTTTTAATCATATTTTGATGATTGAACCCTCTTTGGGAGGCTGGCCATTCAGCCATGCCTGGACCATTATCACTTATGTATTTTCAACGGTGGAGTTTCTACACCCCAAAGATTAAGGTGTGGAGCTCTGCTGTTCCTCATGAACTAATGCAAAGTACTATTGTTTTTCTATTCAACTCAAGCTTATTCTTATTCTAAGATATTCACTCACACTTCAACCTGATGAATGTGATTATCCGTGACACTCATCATCATTCTCACCTATGAACGCGTGCCTGACAACCACTTCCGTTCTATCTGCACTAGCTTGAGTGTGTATCTCTTAGCCTCATGGTTTACGACGCATGGTTGCCTCTCCTAAAAATAGAGCCCTCCATTCCATGAGATTAGAGTCTTCGTGGTATAAGCTAGAATCAATTGGCAGCCATTCTTGAGATCCGAAAAGTCTAAACCTTGTCTGTGGTATTCCGAGTAGGATCTGGGATGGGATGAATGTGACGCGCTTCAAACTCGCGAGTGTTGGGCGTAGTGACAGACGCAAAAGGATCAATGGATCCTATTCCAACATGAGTGAGAACCGACAGATGATTAGCCGTGCGATGACAACGCATTTGGACCATTTTCACTGAGAGGACGGACGGTAGCCATTGACAACGGTGATCCCCCAACATACAGCTTGTCATGGAAAGGAGTATGAATGATTGGATGAAGGCAATATGAAAGCAGAGGTTCAGAAAGAACAAAGCATCTTCATACGCTTATCTGAAATCCCACCAATGAATTACATAAGTACTTCTATCTTATTTTTTGTTTTAATTATATTTTAATTATCAAAAGTCCCATAACCATTTGAATCCGCCTGACTGAGATTTACAAGGATGACCATAGCTTGCTTCAAGCCGACAATCTCCGTGGGATCGACCCTTACTCACGTAAGGTATTACTTGGACGACCCAGTGCACTTGCTGGTTAGTTGTGCGGAGTTGTGAAAAAGAGTTGAGATTATGATCGTGCGTACCAAGTTGTTGGCGCAGTTGAGATCACAATTTCGTGCACCAACATGCGTCCTTGAATGGCTCTTGTTCATAGTATGTTGGTGGAGGTTGTTGATTGTCACGAATAGGTCCACCATAATCATTGCCTTGGTATGCATCATAGAATGGTTGTTGCTCATAGTGCATTGGAGGGGGTTGTTGCCAAGAGGGTTGATCAAATCCTTGTGGCCCTTCCCATCTTTGATTGTCCCAACCTTGATGCATGTTCGCATTGTAGCTTCCATTCCCTACAACATAATTTGAACTAAACTCGTAGCCAAAGGGGTGAGAATTCATAGCAACAAAGGAAAGTAAAAACAAAAACTAATAAGAAAATAACAAGAATAAACTCCTAAAACTAGAAACAACTAACAAAGAAACGAAAAAGAAAAATTATTCACAATATTCACAATAACCAATAATAAGGCACACGTTTGCAATTCCCCGGCAACGACGTCATTTTGATGAATGGATTTTTGCTAGTAAAGAAATTCACAAATAAATTCTCGTTGTAAGTATAGTTTCTAAACCAACAAAGAATCCTTTCATACAAAATTTTGTTTGTCACTAAAGCAAACCCAATAAAATTAATCAACCGAAGTATTCAAACCTTGGGTCGTCTCTCAAGGAATTGCAGGGAGCTGTATTTATTATTGATTATGGAAAAGTATCTTTTGGGATTTTTGAAATGTGAAACAAGGAATGTAAATAACAAGGAAATAAAATAACAATTAAGAAAAGTCTTAGCAAGGATTGATAATTAGAAGTCCTATCCTCATTATCATCCTCAATTGTGACATTAATTTTCCATTGCTCCCACCTAGTTAACCTCTAACTATGAAGGTAAATCAAGTGGATAAATCAATTTGATTTCTCAAGTCCTAGTCAACTCCTATGGAAAGACTAGAGTTAGTGGAATTCAAATCAACTAGCAACTTTTAATTATCAATCAACAAGGGAGTTTGATAACTCAAGAGTCTCCAATTACTCAACCAAAGCCAATAATATAAAAATCTAACTTAAAACCCTCCCAAGCATTTTATCAAACACTAGGAAGGCACAACATAAAAATATAGAAAACTAACAAGGAATATAAAATCCAAACAACCAATTTTAAGCATCAATAACATTAATTGAAGAAAGCAATCATAAATATGAAATACCTCAAATTGCATTAAATAGGAAATTCAATCTAACATAGAATTCATAAACCAAATTGGGGAAATAAACAAATCAATAAGAGAAATAAGTAAACTAAAGGACTAGGACAAATAAGAGTAGAGGAAAACTAAATTAAAGCAAAGTAGAAATCTGAGATTAAGAAAAGCTAAACTTAAAATCCTAAAACCTAGGGAGAGGAGAGAGCCTCTCCCTCTAGAGAACTAAATTTAAACCTAAAATTATTTGAATGAATGTTGTCTGAATGAATGAATGGATGAATGAATGATTCTCCCACTCTGCAGCCTTTATTCTGTGTTCTCGGTCTTGGAACTGGGCCCAAACGTAGCCCAGAAATCGCCTCCAGTGCTTTCTGAAATTTCTGTACGTGGTGCATGTCATGTGTACGCGTCAGTCATGCGTACGCGTCGTTTGAGAAAAATCCTTGTCATGCGTACGCGTCAGTCACGTGTACGCGTTGCTTGTCTTCTACGCTAGTCACGCGTACGCGTCGTCCACGCGTACGCGTCGCTGCACTACAAGAAAAACACCCATTCAGCCACACTTTTTTTAAGTTACATTTGAAAAGCATAGCCTATTCTTAGAATAGGCTACGCTTTTTCGCATGGTGCCCTTTTATAAGAGAAAAGGAAACACTATTGAAGCATCACTTCAAAAGCGTCTCCTTAGATATTTTAAATATCACTTATAAAGCGTAACCAAATCTAAAAAGCTATGGATACACTTTTTTTACCAAAGGGAGCGCTTTTAAAAATTAACCCATTTGTTAAGTTTTGGGTGCGCTTTAGAAGTATTGCGTAATCTATGTAGGCCCAAACCCATGCGAGACTTAGTAATCTTTTTTCCCTTTTTCATCCATACTACACTAACACTTAGCCAAATCAGCAGAGAACAAAACACTCACCCTTCTTCCCTTGTGCCTGCCACTCATCATCCCCAAATCCCTGGTTCTCCGCCACTAATCTTCACGGTGTCACCACACACCACCCCAGAACCGTCACTCCTCTTCCCCGCTTACCACTCACAACTCCAGAACCATCGCTCCTCTTCCCTGCTTAACCACTTCGCCATCTCCATTTCTTCCTCTCTCCGCCACACGAGCTTCTTTCACCGTTGCTACCGCCGCTCGCGTCGCGTCTCCTCATTGCTAAATGCTGATGAAAATCACACACACTCTTTCTTTCTTTAGTTTCTTTTTTCATACAGTTTCATCAAAAGATTGGAAGAAAAAAGAAAAGAAAAACAAAACCTAATTTACCATCACTCAGTACTCTACCTAGCCTTCCTAGTTCCTACACAATAAACCAAGAGAGATCAGAGAAGAGAGAACCGGTTCGTCGCTGGTGGTTCACCTCCTGCGTCCGCATCTCTTCTGTTTCCACCGCAGCTGGCTGTTCTGCTTGCGCATTGAGTCCCATTGTCACCGCTGGTGGTTCGCCGCATCTGTTTGTGCTTCGGCTTCTCCTCGTCTCTGGTCGCAGCTTTTCTCCTTTGCTCACCGCTTCTGTTTCTCTTGCTTCATTTTAGCGCCACTGCTCAGATCTGGTGTGTTAATTTTCTATTTTGTCTACCTAAGTAAGTTAATTTGTCAACTTAGACATTTAGCTAAAGTATTTTGTTGGTTAATTGGTTCATTTAGTTCTTCATTTAGCTAATTAGGTTGATTTAGTTCTTGTTTTAGCTAATTAGTTCATTGGTTGATTGAGCTTCTAGGTTGTCAATTTATTCAATTAGTTCTATTTCTTTTTTAAAGATTTCTTAATCACAAACACCAGATCAAGAACAAAAATCTACTCCTGAGGCTTTTAAATTTTTATTTAAGTTTTTTTTATAGTTTTATATGTTTATTTAATTGTAGCCTGGTATAAAAGGTGACCCTGTCAGTGTCATTTCGGTTCTATTAACCATGCTTGTTAGTGTTGGGATTTTAACTTTTTAGGATTTATCTTGGATTTATATTGGCTTTAAAGAGAGTAGACCTAATACAAAATTTACGAAATCGCTTAAGAGTTATTTGATTTGGTTATGACTTGTGAAAACACTTTGTTGTTGAATAGCTTAATATAAACTGGTTTTCTTTTGTGGTATAGGTAGTACCGAAGACTATTGGAAAAGACCTGATGCTGCTCAAGTAATGGCTCAGGTTGAGGATTTGTGTTTTCTTCACTTTGCATCGATCTATAGAATTTTTCTATATATATATATATAGTTATTTTGTTTACTAACATGGTGTTTGTGTTGTTGTAGTTAGTATGGGTACTGGCATTATTTTGTTTAATTCCTTTATGCTCATGATTGCTGATTGCAGATCCTTCTTCACGGGGCATCTACCTGAGGCAGGCTACTGCTTTCCAACAATCTACTGAGGTGAGATCATAATTAGCTTGTGCACCATTGATGATCAAAGCATATCTTTAGATCAGATATTTGAAAAAACTATGATTTGAAAATGGATTAAAGATTGGAATGTGGGAAAAATACTACTAGACATGCTACTTTTGCATTTGTCTTTACTTAAGCATGTTTAGGTGTACCAATTAACAAAAGAAAAATAGAAATTTTGTTGATAGTTTAGACTTAGAGTATTTTGATTGTTTTCTTGTTCAATTGCTTTTGTTTTTTTGTTCGTTTATATATGGTTTGTAGGACTCATGATGACCTTTTTGTGCTATCCTATTCTCTCTTAAGAGTACTTTTATTTTATCATAACTTTTTAGTAATTTATTAATAGAAGGATAGATTTGATAACATGCATGCTGTTGTTGATGTAGAGTTTTGTTGCAGTGTTTGAAACAAGAGCAATATGATATTCTTTGAATAAATAGAAATGCAATGGTAAAATTTTATGGTTGTACATCATGGGAAGGTCAGGTTAGAATTTAGATTGGATACTAAATGAAATTTGATTTCCAAATTTAGTCTTAAACAGCAATCCTGAAGTGTGTGCTGTCTTAGCACTGATCAGAAAGCAATGTCCTTCCATCTTGATTTCATGAAGTTGAATGAATCCATTTTCTAAATTTATAGCTCTGTGCCTTTCTTCTACTCATAAGCACTAATATAATTTGTTTTTGTATTCTTTTAGGAACAAGTAAAGCTGCAAAATTCTTGAGAGCTAATTGAATTTCTCTTTTCAAAGTACCGAAAGAAACAGTAGAGCTACTTGGGAAATCTGACCTGTATTTCTTTGGTCCCGAGCATCCTCCGTTGACTGAACTAGCTCAGAAAGCCCTTGGCTGGGCCGTGGATGAGAAATTGATGCCAGGTATTATGGTTTCTGCTTATCAGTTCCATGCCAAAATTGATTCAATAAATGAGTTAGACTCGTTGTCAGTTCGGATTTTCCATTTCGTGTTGTACTACTTTGCAAGTTACTGTTGCATGAAATTAAAATGAACTGGAAAGAAACTTTGAATTGTCTTGAGCCCCATCTGAAAATGATTTTAATCTGTGTATGACTGTAGTGAGATTGTGCTCTGAAACCCAGGACTAAACTGACTCCATGTTATTGTTGTTGATATTTGTGTTATATAGTGTTATTGTGAAAGAAAAGAGTAGTAGATATACTACTTATATAGTAGGTGAAATTAAATTATTAATTAATTGAAATGTTATATAAATGTGGCCCCTTGGTTTGTTTGTGTTAGCGGGTTTAGACTTTAGTGTATTGGGTCACACCTTTAGTTTGTTGGAACACAGAAAAGTGGTTAAACTAGAGGCTTAACCCAGTTTTGTCCCTGCTCTTCTCAGTGTCAACTAAATTATTTTCAGTAACTGATTTTTATGCACGTGCCTTATGATTGTCTTATGTTTCCATGTGAAATTGTTACCTGGAAATCAGTTTTTATCTCTAATTCTCTATGCTTTTCATTGTTCAGAACATTTACATTGGTGAGTTCCTGCGATGAAATCTTTGTATCTTTACACTTTTCCTTAGCTGGGATAAATTTATAAATTTGGCTTTATTTGCATGTTTACTGATAATGTGACTTGATGCCTTGGTCATTGAAAGATTGTATCAATTTAACTAACTTCCCATATGTTTGTTATGATTTTAATTGTGTGTGCTTGCATTTCTTTTCTTAGTCGATAATTAGACAATGTTTCTTCTAAAAAAAAAATCTCCTATAGCAAAAAGTTCTGAAAATCCAACTTCTCTATGGCCTTTGGATTATAACTCCATTGCCCTCTCACATGGTCTTGGTTTTGAATTATTGACATCGCCAGTGTATACATCTTACCTGATGTAAAATTTCTATGTTTTTTATTCAAAAAATGGGAATGACAGCTGAATTATTAAGGTTGTTTGAGAATGCTGAAAAATTAAACTTATTGAGTCTTATTTGTATAATTACTTTTTAAAATAACTTAATATATGAAGTCAATTTATGTTGGATACTTTAGATGAAAAGTGGTTTTAAGATAATCTATTGTGTTTGGAATGGATTAAAAAAAGCTATTTTTAAGTGGATAATTACAAAAATTTGGTATGAGATTTTTGTTACTATTATTTAATATTGGATAGTTGAAATGAAATTGGTAAAATCGTTACAATTCAAAAATAGTGAGCTTTTTCTTAGAATCATAAACTTCAAAACATTATTTTCGTCTATGAGCTGTTTTTTAGCTTAAAAATATTAGTTTTGATTATAATCTATTTTTACTTTTTTATACAAGCATGACACTTATGAAACTTTAATTAATTGATGATACATGCTAATGATTATTTGAGATGATGTTGGTCTATTTGTTATATATGATGCAGTAAATTGATGATAATATATGTGAATTACTTGAGTGAATTGTGGCTCGATTGCTATGTTGAATAATCCAGAAATTGTTGATTTCATATGAGTATGCTTAAACGTGAAAAGTGACAAAAAATGGTGATTTATTAACCCTGAGCACTTGGGGCTGATTTAATCTTTCCAACAAGTTACAATAGGTAAAAGAAAGTTAGAATGCAAGGTTAGAGTGAGTGAAAAGCTAGTAATCAATTTTTGACCTCTCAAAACCCGAGGTTACATGTTACAGAATTATGCAGTTTTGGGCAGCAATTTTTGAACAAAATTGGGAGTAATCTAGCCACTCAAAATGAGTAAAATTATTTTTCTATGAAACCTTGAGATGTCTAGATTATTCTCCTAAAATTTCAGAATTTTCCGATGTGTGGTTTGGAAGATATGATTTTTAGAAAATGGTCATTTTCTGCAGAAAAAATGCTGTACGAATTCTGGAACAGCAACTTCAAAACCACATATTTCAATACTCTGAAACTCTGTGGAGGTGAAACTAAAGAAGAATGAAATATTAGGATGTCTAGTATTTTATGTCCAAATTTTAGAACAATTTGAATTTTATAGATAAAGTTATGTCTTCTGGAAGCAGGGCTGTTCACTGCTGCGATAGCACCCTTTCCTTAAAATAAAACCATATTTCGAGAGGCATGACTTTTTCTAGAAAAGCGAAAATACTCTGGAACTTGAACTGGGTGAAAGATGGGTAAGTCTGGTTTAACCACACCAAACTTTAGGAGAATCCAATCAAAGATGGATTTTATATGATTTTTCTAAGTTGGTTACTGCTTGCTGTTTTTCTGAAGTATACTAAATCAGTAGCCGATTTTTAAAAAATCATATAAAATTAAATTCTTAGAACGCAGTTGCAAAACCAAAACCAAAGTACACTTTAGGATTCCTATTTAAAATAAATAATAATATATTAGGATTTCTTTTGCCCCTTTTTTTATATGTATAATATATTAGGTATATGTATAATATGTTATACCTCTTATATTTGTATATGGTTAAGTTAATTGCTATGGCTGAAAATCATATGTTGTTGGCTTTATTGACACTTTAACACTTGAAGTTATATTATTATGGCTGAAAATTGTTTGTGCAATTCTGGTTGTTGTAATTCTAGTTTTGTGCACTTTTGTTTGCTAGAATTTCTGTTTTTTTTTTTTTTTGTACTTTTGAATTTGTGCCTGGATTTGTGCACCTGTTTATATTGTTGGGAGCTTCTCATACTTGAAGTCATATAAAGATTATTAGAGTTATGCTAACTGAAGCAGCACCAAGAATTGTGCTAACTTTATTTTTTAGGTTGACATAGTTTTGATAATTTATACAACTATTTTCAGTTTGATTTTTTAATTTTTATAATTGCGAATATCATTATAAATATTTTTTAATTACTTTTCTATATAATTGTGCAGGATAATATTGAGGATGATAATGAAGATTAAGCTGTTTATCATTGTGGTTTATGGGTTAAGATGGAGTAATATTGAGAATGAATACATGTATGGTAGAGTAATTACTTTTATTAGAAGATACTCATATAGAATATAATATTTTAGTTTTCCGTAGAGTATTAGTAGTAAATTCTAAGTGGTCTCATGTCTATTTTGATATGGCTATGTTTAATTTAGTGTGAGATGTATGAATATTAGTACATTTGGATCATTATAAATATATTTAATTTATAGATAATTTTTATTATTTAAAGAAATTATTTAGTATAATTATGTATTTATTTTTATTTTATAATATTTAACTCATTTAATTAAAAATACAGAATTATATATGTAATCATATTACTAAATATTATGTACAAAATATATATATATATATATATATATATATATATATATATATATATATATATATATATATATATATATATATATAGAGAGAGAGAGAGAGAGAGAGAGTAGCTATGGTTATACAGAAAATTAAAAAAAAAACAATGAGGGACCTAAGGCTATACTTATATAGAGTAGTTATAGTATACAATATGGCTACGCTTTACAGGTGATGCAGTAGCACTGAAAAGCGTAGCCTATTCTGGTAAAATGGAAGCTGAAAAGCGTAGCCTTTGGTCCTGGACAGTATCACTTGAAAAGCGCACCCTATTCCCAAAAGCCAAAAGCGTAGCCCTTGGTGTAGAAAAGCGTAGCCTTTGAGAATAGGCAACGGCCGAATAGGAATCACCCCAAAAAGCGTAGCCGTAGCCTAAGGCATCATTTTTTTTCACTTTTGGCTACACTTTTCAAGTGTACCTGAATGGGTGTTTTTCTTGTAGTGCTGCCGGCTTCTCAAAACTTTATTTTCTTGCGTTCCTTCCACTTTTGCATGTTTTCTTTTCATCCTCTAAGCCATTCCTGCCCTATAAAGCCTGCAAACACTTAACACACAGATCACGGCATCGAATGGTAATAAATGGTAATTAAAATTGACAATTTAGAGGCCCAAGAAACATGTTTTCAACTATATCACAGAATTAGGAAGGAAAATATAAAAAATGCAAATTCTATGAATAAGTGTGAGAATAGTGGATAAAATCTACTCAATTAAGAACATGATAAACCCTAAAAATGGTGTTTATCAACCAGCAAGTGCACTGGGTCGTCCAAGTAATACCTGAGCGAGTTAGGGTCGATCCCACGAAGATTGTCGTTTGAAGCAAGCTATGGTTATCTTGCATTTCTTAGTTAAGTGGGTAGAAGAGTTATTGGTTTGAATTTGGTTAAAAGCATAAAAGGAATGAAAAAGGGTAATCAGAACTCAGAAGTCGTGTAAACTATGATAAGAAGGTGGTTAAGGTCTGGAGATGCTTTGTCCTTTTGGATTAACTCTGGTATTACTGTCTTCTTCAATTGTGAATGATTTCTTCTATGGCAGGCTGTATGTGATTGACGCTGGTTTGAGCAGCCGCCATTATTTCTCCAGATCTGAACCCCAGGGTTAGTGCGGATCTATTCTGATTGAGGGTGATGTTCCTGCAATTCATTCTCTTTGGTGATCCTACTCAAAACGCCACAGACAATGTTAAATCTTCTAGATCAGAGGATGTTGCACGTTGGTTCTAGCCTCTACCACAGAGACCCTAATCTCCCCATACCTCGGCTGAACTGGTGTCTCGAGAAGTCCCCAACGAAGTCGTGGATTAGCCATCTAAGAGATGTATAGTCAAGCTGGTGGTTCAATGCTTTCCACTTAAGTATTCATTCACACAAACCCAAGAAGAACACGGGTGGTTGTCAAGCACGCGGTCTTAGTATGAAGAACGAAGATGATTGTCTCGGGTCATCTCGTTCATCATGTTGAAGAACGAAAATACATCTTAGAATTAAATCAAATACGGATTGAAGAGAAATAGTAATACTTTTATTAATCCATAAAGCTCAGTAGGGCTCTTCCCCTCAACCCAGGAGGTTTAGAAACTCATACTATTAGAAAATACAATGATAAAACGAAAAATATGGCATAGAAGTCCATATGATTATGTAAAATATCCCTTAAATACTAAACTAATAACTAAGGATTACATAAGAAAGGGTAAAACAGTCTTTAGTGCTAAAATCCACTTCTGGGGCCCACTTGGTGAGTGTTTGGGCTGAGCTTTGATGAGATCCACGTGCTATGAGGCCTCTAGGGCATTGAACGCTGGCTAGGGTCTCCTCTTTGGGTGTTTGGACGCTGTCTCTGCTCCTTGGGCGCTGAACGCCTGGAATAGGGCAGGAAGCTGGCGTTGGACGCCTGTTTCGGGCCTTCTATTCTAAAGCAAAGTATGAACTATTAAACATTGCTAGAAAGCTCTAGAAGTCGGCTTTCCATAGCCATTAAGAACGCTCTATTTGGACTTCTGCAGCTCTAGAAAAGCTCTTCCGAGTGCAAGGAGGTCAGATCCGGACAACATCTGCAGTGCTTTCTCTGTCTCTGAATCAACTTTTACTCCATCTCCTCAATTTCAGCCAGAAAATACCTGAAATTATACAAAAATACACAAACTCATAGGAGAATCCAAAAATATGAATTTAACACTGAAACCTATGAAAACTTAACAAAAATTAAACAAAATATCCTAAAAACTATATGAAAACAATGCCAAAAAGCGTATAAAATATCCGCTCATCACAACACCAAACTTAAACGTGCTTGTAGAGTTTCCAATGAAGCTCAATTTTAATTAGATGAGCGGACTTAGTAGCTTTTTACTTCTGAATGGTTTTGGCATCTCACTATCCATTGAATCTCAGAATGGTTGGCATCTTTAGGAACTTGGAATTCAGATGATATTATTGATCTCCTAGGTCAGTTCTTTTTTTATTCTTGAACACAGCTTTCAAAGTCTTGGCCGTGACCCTAAGCACTTTGTTTTCCCAATATTACCACCGGATACATAAATGCCACAGGACACTTTAACTGGTGAACCCTTTCGGATTGTGATTCAGCTTTGCTAGAATCCCCAGATAGAGGTGTCCAGAGTTCTTAAGCACACTCTTTTTCTTTGGATCACGACTTTAACTACCTCAGTCTCAAACTTTCACTTGACACCTTCACACCACAAGCATATGGTTTAGGACAGCTTGGTTGAGCCGCTTAGGCTAGGATTTTATTCCTTTCGGCCCTCCTATCATTAAGCTCAAAGCTTGGATCCTTTTTACCCTTGCTTTTTGGTTTAAAGGGCTATTGGCTTTTTCTGCTCGCTTTTTCGTTTTCCTTCTTTTTTTTTCCGCAAGCTATGTTTTCAGCATGCCTTTTCTTGCTTCAAGAATCAAATTATTTATGAACTTTTTCAGATTATCATAACATTTCTCTTTTTTTTCATTAACTTCTTCCAAGACCGCGAACAATTTTAACATTCATGGATATTTCACTATAAAAAATATGCCACTGTTCAAGCATTCATTAGAAAACAAAAATATTGCCACCAAATCAAAATAACAAACTAATTATCTATAGAATTGAAATTCATGTTACTTCTTAATATCTTTTTCAGAAAACATTTTTTCATTTTAAAAAGGTGAAAGACTCATTGAATATTCATAGCTTTAAGACACAAACATAGACAAAACATATGCATAGAAAAAAAAACAGAAAAATAAGAACAAGGAAATTAAAGAACGGTCCCACACTATTGGACGTCGGCTAGTTCTATCCTCTTGAAGATCCT
>NC_092046.1:91339921-91450004 GCF_003086295.3 Arachis hypogaea | reverse complement strand
TCCTTCCTAGTGTCTAGGATTATGAATTCAGCAGGGATGTACATGCCTTCAACCTTCACTAAGACATCCTTTACAAGTCCATAAGCCTGTTTCCTTGATTTGTCTGCGATCTCTAGTGAGATTCTTGCAGCTTGTACCTCAAAGATCCCTAGTTTCTCCATTACAGAGAGTGGCATAAGGTTTATTCCTAACTCCAGGTCACACAGAGCCTTCTCAAAGGTCATGGTACCTATGGTACTAGGTATAAAGAACTTTCTGGGATCTGATTTCTTCTGAGGTAATTTCAGTCGAACCAAGGCATTCAATTCATTGATGAGCAATGGAGGTTCAACCTCCCAAGTCTCATTACCAAATAACTTGGCATTCAGCTTCATGATTGCTCCTAGATACTAAGCAACTTGCTCTTCAACAATATCTTCATCCTCTTCAGAGGAGAAATACTCATCAGAGCTCATGAATGGCAACAGTAAGTTCGGTGGAATCTCTATGGTCTCTATATGAGCCTCAAATTCCTTTGGTTCCTCATTAGGGAACTCGTTAGTGGTTAGTGGACGTCCATTGAGGTCTTCCTCACTGGAAATCACTGCGTCTTCCTCCTCTATAGGTTCGGCCACTTTGGGTATATTGATGGCCTTGCACTCTCTCTTTGGATTCTCTTCTGTATTGCTTGGGAGAGTACTAGGAGGGATTTCAGTAACTCTTTTACTCAGCTGACCCACTTGTGCTTCCAAATTTCTGATAGAGGACCTTGTTTCAGTCATGAAACTGAGAGTGGTCTTAGATAGATCAGAGACTATGGTTGCTAAGTCAGAGAGGCTCTGCTTAGAATTTTCTATCTGTTGCTGAGAAGATGATGGAAAAAGGCTTGCTATTGCCAAACTTATTTCTCCCACCATTATTATTGAAGCCTTGTTGAGGCTTCTGTTGACCCTTCCATGAAAAATTAGGATGATTCCTCCATGAAGGATTGTAAGTGTTTCCATAGGATTCTCCCATGTAATTCACCTCTTCCATTGTAGGATTCTCAAGGTCATAAGCTTCTCCTTCAGAGGAGGCTTCTTTAGTACTGCCGGATGCAGCTTGCATTCCAGTCAGATTCTGAGAAATCATATTGACTTACTGAGTCAATATTTTATTCTGAGCCAATATGGCATTCAGAGTATCAATCTCAAGAACTCCTTTCTTCTGAGTCATCCCATTATTCCCAGGATTTCTTTCAGAAGTATACATGAACTGGTTATTTGCAACCATCTTAATGAGTTCCTGGGCTTCTGCAGGCGTCTTCTTCAGATGAAGAGATCTGTCAGCAAAGTGATCCAAGGACATCTTGGACAATTTAGACAGACCATCATAGAATATACATAGGATGCTCCATTCTAAAAGCATGTCAAAAGGACACCTTCCGATTAATTGCTTGTATCTTTCCCAAGCTTCAAAGAGTGATTCACCTTCCTTTTGTCTGAAGGTTTGGACTTCTACTCTAAGCTTGCTCATCTTTTGAGGTAGAAAGAATTTGGCCAAGAAAGCATTGACCAACTTTTCTCAAGAGTTCAGGCTTTCTTTAGGTTGTGAGTCTAACCATATCCTAGCTCTGTCTCTCACAGCAAAGGGGAAAAGCATAAGTCTATAGACCTCGGGATCAACTCCATTGGTCTTAACAGTGTCACAGATCTGCAAGAATTAACCTAAGAACTGATGAGGATCTTCCAATGGAAGTCCGTGAAACTTGCAATTATGCTGCATTAGAGAAACTAATTGAGGCTTAAGCTCAAAGTTGTTTGCTCTAATTGTAGGAATTGAGATGCTTCTTCCACGGAAGTCGGAAGTTGGTGCAGTAAAGTCACCAAGCATCTTCCTTGCATCTCCACCATTGTTGTTGTTTTTGGCTGCCATGTTTACTTCTTTTTCGAAAATTTTTGAAAGGTCTTCTCCAGAGTGTTGTGCTTTAGCTTCTCTTAGCTTCCTCTTCAGAGTCCTTTCAGGTTCAAGATCAGCTTCAACAAGAATGTTCTTATCCTTGTTCCTGCTCATATGAAAAAGAAGAGAACAAAGAAAGAAGAGGAATCCTCTATGTCACAGTATAGAGATTCCTTTGAGAGAGAGTATTCGAATATTACTTAAAAGAAAAGAAAAATATTTTTGTTTTTATTTAATTTATAAGTTAGAATTCGAAATTTAAGAAAAGAAATAAAATTTAAAGAATGAACCTTTCTTAACAAGAAAGTAACAAACTTGAAATTTTTTGAATCAAAACATTAAATTATTAGTAAAGTTTTCGAAAATATTAAATAAAAATAAGAAAAAGATTTTGAAAATTAATTTTGAAGAATTTTCGAAAAATATGAAAGAAAAATGAAAAAGATTTGATTTTGAAAAAGATTTGAAAGGATAGAAATTTTTAAATTGAAATTTTGACTTGACTAACAAGAAACAACTAAATTTTAAAAATTTTTGACTAAGTCAACCCAAAATTTCGAAATTTATGAGTAAAATAAGGAAAAGATATTATTTTTGATTTTTTTGAATTAATGAAGAAAGAGAAAAACAACAAAATGACACAAAACATGAAAATTTAAGATCAAAACAAAAAATGCATGCAAGAATATTTTAAATGTCAAGATGAAAACCAAGAACAATTTGAAGATCAAGATGAACCTCAAGAACATATTTTTTTGAAAATTTTTAAGAAAAGAAAGATATACAAGACACCAAACTTAGAAATTTTTAAACTTTAGACACTAATAATTCGAAAATGCATATGAAAAATAAGAAAAGACACACAACAAGAAAATTTAAAGATCAAATAAGGAAAATCAACAAGAACAACTTGAAGATCAAGAAAGAACACAATATATGATTTTTTGAAAATTTTAGAAAAATTAAAAACATGCAGTTGACACCAAGCTTAAAATTTGACACTAGACTCAAACAAGAAACACAATTTTTGGTTTTTATGGCTTTATTAAAAAAAAATTTTGTATATTTTTCGAAAAAAGTTTTGAAAAAAGAAATTAAAGAAATTCAAAATTTTTAATAAGAATTCCAAGATTCATGCAATGTTAGTCTAAAGCTTCAGTCCAAAAGAATTAGACATGGCCAAATAACCAGCCAAGCTTTAGCAGAACAAATACAGACATGTCCTTTCTACAATGGAAAGTGGAAACCTCGGTCCAAAAGATTAGACATGGCTTAAAACCCAGCCAGGCTTCAACATATCTCAAGAAGCTCTAGAATTCATTCTTACAAATTTTTATGAATTTTTCGAAAACTAAAAACATATTTATGTTTTTTGAATTTTTCGAAAATAAAAATAAAAAGCTTTAAACATAAAAAAAATTACCTATTTTAAGCAACAAGATGAACCGTCAGTTGTCCAAACTCGAACAATCCCCAGCAACGGCACCAAAAACTTAGTGCACGAAATTGTGATCACACTTTTCACAACTCCGCACAGCTAACCAGCAAGTGCACTGGGTCGTCCAAGTAATACCTTACGTGAGTAAGGGTTGATCCCACGGAGATTGTCAGCTTGAAGCAAGCTATGGTCATCCTGTAAATCTTAGTCAGGCGGATTCAAATGGTTATGAGGTTTTGATAATTAAAAGATAAATAAAACATAAAATAAGATAAAGATACTTATGTAATTCATTGGTGGGAATTTTAGATAAGCGTTTGGAGATGCTTTGTTGCTTCTGAACCTCTGCTTTCCTATTGTCTTCTTCTAATCATGCGTGCTCCCTTCCATGGCAAGATGTATGATCCTCTCGGATGAAAAATACCAGGTACGGTTTCTGCACGGCTAATCAACTGTCGGATTTCTCGTCTCGGATGAAAAATACCAGGTACAGCTACCGCATGACTAATCATCTGTGGGTTCTCACTAGCATCGAAATAGGATCTCTTTATGCTTTTGCACACTGTCACTACGCCCAACATTCGCAAGTTTGAAGCTCGTCACAGTCATCTCTTCTCAGATCCTACTCGGAATACCACAGACAAGGTTTAGACTTTTCGGATCTCAGGAATACTGCGAATTGGTCCTAGCCTATACCACGAAGGTTCTAATCTTCCGGACTCGGTCCCTAGATCAGAGACCCAAGAGAATATACTCCGGCTGTCATCCAATGACTACGTTGAACATCATGTAGACCGCTTATGGTTGTCAGGCACGCGGATCTTGGCTAAGCGAGTAACGAAGATAGTGGGTGATTGTCACGGGTCACCCCTTCATTCTGACTTAACTGAATTAAGTACGAGAGTATATCTTGGAGAAGAAGTAGGCGTGAATTAAAAGAGAAACAATAGTACTTGCATTAATTCATGAAGAACAACAGAGCTCCACACCTTAATCTATGAGGTGTAGAAACTCCACCGTAGAAAATACATAAGAGAGAAAAGTCTAGGCATGGCCGAATGGCTAGCCTCTAAATGTAACATAAAATGCTAATACAGTCTCAATACAATAGTAAAAAGTTCTATTTATACTAAACTAGTTAGAAGGGATTACAGAAAATAAGTAACTAAGTGCAGATAGTGCAGAAATCCACTTCTGGGGCCCACTTAGTGCGTTCTTGGGCTGAGCATTGAAGCTTTCATGTGCATAGGCCATTCTTGGAGTTAAACGCCAAGTTGGGTGCCAGTTTGGGTGTTTAACTTCAGTTCTGGTGCCAGTTCTGGCATTTTATGCCAGAAAAGGATCAGAATCCACAGCATCTGCAGTCCTTTTTCAGCTCTGAATCAGATTTTTGCTCAGGTCCTCAATTTCAGCCAGAAAATACATGAAATTATAGAAAAACACACAAACTCATAGTAAAGTCCAGAAATATGATTTTTGAATAAAAACTAATAAAAATATAATAAAGGTAAAAAAATCTAAATATTAAACATGCTAAAAATCTATAGATAATAGTTAATCATTTGAAATCATCTAGTCTTTATGTTTAGTAGCTTTATTTTCATTGCATCTTAGTTGAATTGTTTATGAATATCTCTTTATAGTTCATAGTTATATGGTAGTTAATGCTTGCATGTTGTATGATAGAATGAATAAGTTGGCAAAATACCAAGAAAGTTCCATGAAACCTTTTCTAGGGGCATACCATTGATTGGATTGAAGAAAAATTATGTTTACCAACTTGCTTGGAGTATTTTGTTATAGAACATGGAAAAGAGCTAGAACAACATACCTTTTGAGATTTGAGCTTTAATAGATGGTTGCACTTTTCAGCCATAATGTTGTTCTTGTGTGTGATTATACTCCTTTTTATTGTGATCATTGATTTGCATGATTCTTTATATCCTGTATTTATGTTTGGATGCATTTAGCATGATTGAGGCCATCTTGGATGATAAACTCACTAACCTATATGGCCAACCCTTGCATTCACCTTTGTGAACCCCTTTGAGCTTATGAATCCCCTTTTGTTCTGATGATAGCACATTACTCCCCTTAAGCGGAAAACCATTGATGTCCCTAAATTACTCTTTGATTAGCTTTGGTGGATTAGTGTGTAAATTCTAAGTGTGGGGGAATTTTGGGAAGCATTGGTGATAGAGACATGAACTCTTTGTGAAAATTTTTTTTTTGGCAATTAGGTAATGCTCATGCATTTTACTAATTAAAACATATGTATCCAAAGTTCCAAAAAAAAAAACTTGTGCATAACAAAGTATGAAATGAAAGAGTAAATAAAGGATGCATATGCCGTGTTTGAAAAGAAAATGCATGAGTGAGGTGAGATAGAAAAAGAAAATGGGTAGAAAGGTTGTATTGTTATGCGTACATAGGTGATGTAGGATTAGGTGGACACTCAAGCTAATCAAAGAACTAATTCTTTAAGTCCACTTAACCATATTTTGAAGTGAGTGGGGGTTGGTGGGAGTTATAATGGTTTAGGAGAAGTGATATGGAGGTGATTGGGTTAGTGTTTATAGGGAAGAGTGTATGGGAAAGTGTGAAAGTAAAAAGGAAGAAGTGGGATAGGTAAAGATGCTGTGGGACCCACTGGTCTTGAGGGACTAGAGAATTCAGATTCCCTGCCTTCTGCACTGACGTTTGAATGCCCAGGATCTGCTCCCAAGATCTGCCCATTGGGGGCATTGAACGCCTAGGCAGTGCTCCTTGGCTGGTGTTCAACACCAGTAACACTCCATCTAGAGTGTTCTATTTTCACTGCTTTAACGTTTCTGTCTCTATTCTGACTGCTACATACGATTATGACCCTGAAAAAAGATAACTTAAAGAAAAATAAAATAAAAGAAAATAGAAATAATTAATTAAGGTTGGGTTGCCTCCCAACAAGCGCTTCTTTAACGTCATTAGCTTGACGGTTAGCTCCTTACGAAGATGAGTATAGGCTCAGAATTTCGCCCCTCACAGTGAACTTTCCTCCTATCTTCTCATGAATGAGCTCCACATGCTCCAGAGACAGGACACGACTCACCGTATGTGGTATGACTAGCTTCTTGGTGAAGATAACTCTCATGCCAGGTGAGAGGCCTTCAGTTGGGACTTTCTTGTCCCTCTAGCCTTTAGGTACTTTCTTCCTGGTACCTTTGTTCTCAGTGTTTGTTAATGGCTGCCCAACACCAAATTTAGAATTTATGTTTGGGGGTTTAGTACAGCTCTGCATTGAAAGAGATGGTTGGAACACTAGGTGTTGCACAGTTATCTCAGAGGGAGAGTTGGAGTGAGGCATCTTAAACAAGATATAGTCCTCTCCTTATTGGAAAACCATTTCTCCCTTTGCCACATTAATCATGGCATTTGCAGTAGCTAAGAAAGGTATTCTGAGGATGATAGAATCATTCTCATCCTCTCCTATGTCCAAGACTATAAAGTTTGCAGGGATGTAGTGATCTTTAACCTTCAACAAGACATCCTTTACTAAGCCATATGGCTTCTACATTGATTTGTCTGCCATTTCTAATAAGATGTTTGCAGCTTGTACCTCAAAGATTTCCAGCTTCTCCATTACAGAGAGTGGCATGAGGTTTATGCTTGACCCTAGGTCACACAAAGCCTATTCAAAGGTCATGGTGCCTATGGTGCAAGGAATCAGGAAGCGTCCAGGGTCTAGAAGCTTCTGAGGTAGCCTCTGCTGAACCAAAGCATTTAGTTCTTTGTTAAGCAGTGGAGGTTCTTCCTCCAAACGCTTTGTACCAAATAGCTTAGCATTCAGCTTCATAAGAGCTTCTAGGTACCGAGCAACTTGCTCTTCCCTAGTGTCTTTGTCCGCATCAGAGGATGAGTATTCATCAGAACTTATGCATTGCAGAAGTGCATGCAAAGGAACCTCTATAGTCCCTATATGAGCCTTGGCTTCCTTTAGTTCTTGGATAGGGATTTCTTGAGTGGGTATTGAACACTCATAGGGTGTGCGTTTATTGGCGTTCAACGCCAGCTCTGATGGCTCTTTAGGCAATGAATGCCCATGCTGTATACCCTTACTGGCGTTAAACGCCGGTTCCCTTACCATTTTGGGCATTGAATGCCAACAGGGATGTCCTGGCTAGTGTTAAATGCTAGCTTCCCCGTCTGTTTGGGCATTCAACGCCCAGTGAGGGATTCCTCACTGGTGTTCAGCGCCAGCTCTGGTGCTAGGTTAGGCGTTGAACGCCTAGCCAGTGCTCCCTGGTTGGCGTTCAACGCCAGCTTTGCTGTCTGTATGGGCGTTGAACGCCCAGTGAGGGCTTCCTCACTGGCGTTTGGCACTAGGTTCTTGGCCATTTTGGGCGTTGAACGCCCAATGAGATCTTCCTTACTAGCGTTCAATGCCTTCCCAGTCTCTCCAGATTCGGCCTCTACCTCAGTGGTGATAGCCTTGCACTCTTCTCTTGGGTTCACTTCAGTGTTACTAGGAAGAGTGTTAGGAGGAGTCTCAGGGATCCTCTTGCTCAGCTGACCAACTTGTACCTCCAAATTTCTGATGGCGGATCTAGTTTCATTTATGAAACTACGGGTGGTCTTAGAGAGGCTAGAGACTAGAATGGCTAAGTCAGAAAGGCTCTGCTTAGGAGTCTCCATATTCCCTTAAGAAGATGGGAATTGTGGTCTGTTGTTGAACCTATTCTGGTTCCGTCCACCTTGATTATTGTTGAAACCTTGCTGAGGTTTCTGTTGATCCTTACATGAAAGGTTAGGATGATTCCTCCATGAAGGTTTGTAGATGTTTCCATAGGATTCTCCCATGTAATTTACCTCCTCCATGGTGGTTTGATCAGGATCATAAGCTTCTACTTTAGAAAAAGCTTCCTAAGTATTGCCAGCTACAGTTTGCATTCCAGTCAAATGCTGAGAGATCATATTGACCTGCTGGGTCAAGATCTTGTTCTAAGCTAATATGGCATTCAGAGTATCAACTTCAAGAACTCCTTTCTTCTGAGAGGTCCCCTGATAAACCCCATTTGTAGGGTTTATCTTGTGCTTAATTTAGGAGATTTTATGACCTTTTACGCATATTTATTCGATGAAATAGCATGGTTTTATGATTGGCTCCTAATTTGTGCTTAAGTGTGAAAACATGCTTTTTAGGCCCTTAATTGCCAATTTTGATTCACCTTTGATTCCACTAGATGCCTTGATGTGTGTGTTAGTGATTTCAGGTTGAAAAGGCTAGGAATGGATTAAAGGAAAGAAGAGAAAAGCATGCAAAGTGGAGAAATCATGGAAAAGCAAGGATTTGGGATGAGTTCAACAACGCGCACGTGCAGCAGATGCGCAATCGTGAAATGATGAGGTCGCATGGTGACGCGTATGCGTACATGACGCGTACGAATGGATGGAAAATTGTCAAGCGACGCGTACGCATGACGTGCGCGTACGCGTCGATGCTCGCACGTGACTCACTTAAAGCTAATCCGTTGGGGGCAATTTCTGGGCTTCCCAGGCCCAAATCCAACTCATCTCTGATGCTATTTAACCCAAGGACTGAAGGGGAATCACATGTCTAGTGACACTAGTTTAGTTTAGTTTAAGTTTTGGAGGGAAAGTTAGTTTCTAGAGAGAGAAGCTCTCACTTCTCTCTAGAATTAGGATTAGGTTAGATCTAGGTTAATTTCATGGTTTGATTTAATTTTCCTTTTGTAATTCTTCTTCTTCTACCTTTTCTCTCTCTAGTTTAGCATTTAATTCTTGTAATTCTTTACTTTTATGTTGATGCACTTTTATTTCTTCTATTTCTCTTTTAATGCAATTTATGATTCATGTTCCTTTATTGTTGAATTGCTTAACTCATTTTACTTTCCTTTTATGCCTTCCATGTGTTTGATAAAATGCTTGGTTGGATTTTAGCATAGATTTTGTTCCTCTTGGCCTAGGTAGAGTAATTAGTGACTCTTGAGTTATCTAATGCCTTTGATTGATTGAAGATTAGAAGTTGCTAGTTAATTTGAATGCCTCTAAAGTTAGTCTTTTCATAGGAGTTTATTAGGACTTGAGGAATCAAATTAATTCATCCACTTGACTTTCCTCCATGGTTAGAGGTTAACTAAGTGGGAGCAATGGATAATTGTTGTCACAATTGAGGAGGATAACTAGGATAGGACTTCTAGTTCTCGTTCCTTGCCAAGAGCTTTTCTAGTTGCTAGTGTATTTTCATTGCCATTTACTTTTCTTGTCTCTTAGTTCAAAAACCCCAAACATACCTCATAACCAATAACAAGAACACTTTATCGTAATTCCTAGGGAGAACAACCCGAGGTTTGAATACTTCGGTTATTAATTTTAGGGGTTTGTACTTGTGACAAACAATCTTTTGTATGAAAGGATTATTGCTGGTTTAGAAACTATACTTGCAACGAGAATTCATTTGTGAATTCTAGACCATCAATTTTCCATTCATCATCCCCTGGTATACAGGATTTCTCTCAGAGGTGTACATGAATTGATTATTTGCAACCATCTCAATGAGTTCTCTAGCTTCTGCAGGTGTTTTCTTCAAGTGGAGTGATCCACCTGCAGAGCTGTCCAATGATATTTTGGACATCTCAGACAGACCATTATAGAAAACTCCTAGGATAGACCATTCTGAGAGCATGTTAGGAGGACACCTTGATGACATGTCATCATGTCATATTTTTCTATGCTTTTTCATACAAGAAATTAATGATTAGTGCTTAAATATTGAATACTTTTGTGTTTAAATGGTATATTTCTTTGATCTTTTAATTTTATAAATTTTGTAGAAAATAAATAGAAAAAGAAGCACAAAGCACAAAATAAGCTAAAAAGGAGAAAAGGGAGATTCTGGGGAATATTTTGGAGTTTGGGCACACTTTGGAGCCTTAGGCCACGCTTTTAAAAGCATGGCCCATGACTAAATCAAGGAAGAGTGCTCTATTTCACCATCAGTGCTCATTTGCAAAGAGAACGCTATCGTGGCTTACTGAGCGTTTTCAGGCAAATCCAAAATTGGGAATTGAAAAATTGGTATCAACGCGCACGTGATGAGCGGATAATTTATACGCTTTTTGGCATTGTTTTTAGTATGTTTTTAGTATATTTTAAATAGTTTTTATTATATTTTTATTAGTTTTTATTTAAAATTTACTTTTCTGGACTTTACTATGAGTTTGTGTATTTTTCTGTGATTTCAGGTATTTTCTGGCTGAAATTGAGGGACCTGAGCAAAAATCTGATTCAGAGGCTGAAAAAAGGACCGCAGATGCTGTTGGATACTGACCTCCCTGCACTCAAAGTGGATTTTCTGGAGCAACAGAAGCCCAATTGGCACGCTCTTAATTGCGTTAGAAAGTAGACATCCTGGGCTTTCCAGAAATATATAATAGTTGATACTTTGCCCGAGATTTAATGGCCCAAACTGGCGTTCCAAGTCAGCTCAAGAATTCTGGCGTTTAACTCCAAAATTGGCACAAAAGCTGGAGTTAAACTCCCAAACTGGCACAAAAGCTGGCGTTTAACTCCAAGAAAAGTCTCTACACATGAAAGCTTCAATGCTCAGCCCAAGCACATACCAAGTGGATCCGGAAGAAGATTTCTGCATTAATTACTGATTTCTGTAAACCCTAGGCTACTAGTTTTCTATAAATAGGACCTTTTGCTATTGTATTTTAATCTTTTACTCATACTTTTGATAGACCTCATCACGTTTTGGGAGGCTGGCCTCATGGCCATGCCTGAACCTTGTTCTTATGTATTTTCAACGGTGGAGTTTCTACACACCATAGATTAAGGTGTGGAGCTCTGCTGTTCTTCAAGAATTAATACAAAGTGCTATTGTTTTTCTATTCAACTCAAGTCTATTTCTTCTCCAAGATATTCATTCGTTCTTCAACTTGATGGATGTGATGATCCGTGACACTCATCATTATTCTCACCTATGAACATGTGCCTGACAACCACCTCTGTTCTACTAGCAATGGCTTGAATGCGTATCTCTTGGGTTTCTAATCTAAGATTGGAACCTTCGTGGTATAGGCTAGAATTATGGCGGCCAATCCTGAGATCCGGAACGTCTAAACCTTGTCTGTGGTATTCTGAGTAGGATCTGGGAAGGGATGACTGTGACGAGCTTCAAACTCGCGATCGTGGGGCGTGTGACAGACGCAAAAGGATCAATGAATCCTATTCCGACATGATCGAGAACCGACAGATGATTAGCCGTGCGGTGACAGCGCATTTGGAACGTTTTCACTGAGAGGACGAGAAGTAGCCATTGACAACGATGATGCCCAACATAAAGCTTGCCATGGAAAGGAGTATGAATGATTGGAAGAAGGCAATAGGAAAGCAAAGGTTCAGGAGGAACAAAGCATCTTCATACGCTTATTTGAAATTCCAACCAAAGAATTACATAAGTATCTCTATCTTTATTTTATATTTTATTCATCTTTTAATTATCAATTCTCCATCATCATCTGAATTAGCCTGACTGAGATTTACAAGGTGACCATAGCTTGCTTCAGGCCGACAGTCTCCGTGGGATCGACCCTTACTCACGTAAGGTATTACTTGGACGACCCAGTGCACTTGCTGGTTAGTTGGGCGAAATTGTGACAAAGTGTGATTCACGTTTAAGAGCTCCAAGTCCTTTGGCGCCATTGTTGATGATCACAATTTTGCATACCAAGTTTTTGGCGCCGTTGCCGGGGATTGTTCGAGTTTGCATAACTGACGGTTCATCTTGTTGCTTAGATTAGGTACTTTTCAGAATTTTTAAGAATGAATTCTAGAGTTTCAAGGTGATGTTCTGATCATTACAAAAGCTGATTGATTCTCATCAATTTAGCTGCTGAATGTAATGTCCTGCTGAAGCTTGGCCAACCATGTCTAATCTTTTTAGACTGAAGCTTTAGACTAACATTGCATGAATCCTGGAATTCTTATTAAAAGTTTTGAATCTCTTTATTTTCTTTTTCCATATAAGTTTCGAAAATCACAAAAAAATCTATAAAATCATAAAAATCAAAAATATTTTATGTTTCTTGTTTGAGTCTAGTATCAATTTTTAAGTTTGGTGTCAATTGCATGACTTTCTTCTTCTTGCATTTTTTCGAATTTATACATATTGTTCTTCATTGATCTTCAAGTTGTTCTTGATGATTTCAGTGCTCTGATCTTTAAATTCTCCTGTTTTATTTGTTTTGTTGTTTTTCTTATGCATTCTCAATTTGTTAAAGCCTCTAATACAAAATTTCTAAGTTTGGTGTCTTGCATGCATTGTTCATTTGATCTTAGTTGCATTTTTTATTGTTTCTCATCATCAAAAATTCAAAAATATTTTCAAAACTATGTCTTTTCAAGCTAATAATATAGAGAATTGAAGATTCAGAACATTCAGCAGAGGAATCAAACAGAAAAAGCTGGGCGTAATGCCCAGTGAAGAAGGAAAACTGGCGTTTAAACGCCAGCCAAGGTACCTGGCTGGGCGTTTAACGCCCAAAAAGGTAGGATTTTGGGCGTTTAACGCCAGGATGACACTAGAGGGAAGATTTTGTTTTTAATTTAGATTTTTTTCAAATCTTCATAATTTTTCAAAATCAAATCATATCTTTTCAATCATATCTCTTCAAAATCAATTTTTTTTCATTTTTTATTTATTACTATTTTCGAAAATCCTTGCTAAAATTAATGATTTACTTCAAAATTTTCAAGTTATTACTTGCCTATTAAGAAAGGATCAAATTTTAAATTTAAGAATCATATCTTATAATTTCTTATTAGTCAAGTAATCAACTTTAATTTTAAAAAAACCTTTTTTTCTAAATTGATTTTCAATCATATCTTTTCAATCACATCTTTTTCAAAATTAACTTTCAATCATATCTTTTTAAATTTCTAATTTCAAAATCTTTTTCAAAAATAACTTTATTTCTTTCCCAATCTTAGTTTTCGAAAATCATCAATCAAATTTTTCAAAATCTCTTTTAATTATTTCAGAATCTTTTACTTTATTTTCGAAAATTCTTCCCTTCTTCTCACATCCTTCTATTTAAAGGACTAACACTCTTCCTCAAGGTGCAATTCGAACTTCCTCCTTCTTTATATGTTCGAATTCTCTTCCATCTACCTCCTCCTTCTATTCTTCTTTTCCTCTGACACCTCAAAGAATCTCTATACTGTGACATAGAGGATTCCCTACTTTCTTGTTCTCTTCTCTTTCATATGAGCAGAAGCAAAGATAAAGGCATACTTGTTCAAGCTGATCCTGAACCTGAAAGGACCTTGAAGAGAAAGCTAAGAGAAGCTAAAGCACAATTCTCTTTAGAGGGCCTAACAGAGCTCTTCAAGGAAGAAGAAACCATGGCAACCGAAAACAACAATGCCAACAATGCAAGGAAGGTGCTTGGTGACTTTACTGCACCTACTCCCGACTTCTATGGGAGAAGCATCTCAATCCCTGCCATTGGAGCAAACAACTTTGAGTTTAAGCCTCAATTAGTTTCTCTAATGCAACAGAATTGCAAGTTTCATGGACTTCCATTGGAAGATCCTCATCAGTTCTTAGCTGAATTCTTGCAAATCTGTGACACTGTCAAGACCAATGGGGTTGACCCTGAAGTCTATAGACTTATGCTTTTTCCTTTTGTTGTAAGAGACAGAGCTAGGACATGGTTGGACTCACAACCTAAAGAAAGCCTGAAGTCTTGGGAAAAGCTAGTCAATGCCTTCTTGGCAAAATTCTTTCCACCTCAAAAATTGAGCAAGCTTAGAGTGGAAGTCCAAACCTTCAGACAGAAGGAAGGAGAATCCCTCTATGAAGCTTGGGAAAGATACAAGCAATTGATCAGAAGATGTCCTTCTGACATGCTTTCTGAATGGAGCATCATAGGAACTTTCTATGATGGTCTGTCTGAACTATCCAAGATGTCATTGGATAGCTCTACTGAAGGATCTCTTCATCTGAAGAAGACGCCTGCAGAAGCTCAGGAACTCATTGAAATGGTTGCAAATAACCAATTCATGTACACTTCTAAAAGGAATCCTGTGAATAATGGGATAACTCAGAAGAAGGGAGTTCTTGAGATTGATACTCTGAATGCCATACTGGCTCAGAATAAATTATTGACCCAACAAGTCAATATGATTTCTCAGAGTCTGTCTGGAATGCAAGCAGCAATAGGCAGTACTAAGGAAGCTTCCTCTGAAGAAGAAGCTTATGATCCTGAGAACCCAGCAATGGAAGAGGTGAATTACATTGGAGAACCCTATGGAAACACCTATAATCCTTCATGGAGAAAACATCCAAATCTCTCATGGAACGATCAACAGAGACCTCAACAAGGTTTCAACAACAATAATGGTGGAAGAAACAGGTTTAGCAATAGCAAGCCTTTTCCATCATCTTCTCAACAACAGACAGAAAATTCTAAGCAAAGCCACTCTGACTTAACAACCATTGTCTCTGATCTAATCAAAATCACTCAAAGTTTCATGACTGAAACAAGGTCCTCCATTAGAAATTTGGAGGCACAAGTGGGTCAGTTGAGTAAGAAAATTACTAAACTCCCTCCTAGTACTCTCCCAAGCAATACAGAAGAGAATCCAAAGAGAGAGTGTAAGTGATTGATGTTGACAGAGAAGAATTGATCATTCAAGTGAAATAAGACTCCCTTGTGTTTAAAGCTCAAGGATATCCCTCTGTAACCATGGAAAGGAATCATGAAGAGCTTCTCTCAATACAGAGACAAACAGAGCCCCCACAGTCAAACTATAAGTTTGGTGTTGGGAGGCCACAACCAAACTTTAAGTTTGGTGTTGAACCCCTACATTCAAACTCTATGTTTGGAGTTGGGAGGTTCCAACATTGCTCTGAACATCTGTGAGGCTCCATGAGAGCCACTGTCAAGCTATTGACATTAAAGAAGCGCTTGTTGGGAGGCAACCCAATCTCTAACTATCTATATTAAATTTCTATTTTCTTTTGTTATTTTATATTTTCTGTAGGTTGATGATCATGTGAAGTCACAAAAATAATTGAAAAAGTAAAAACAGAAGGAAAAACAAAATGAAAAATAGAACACCCTGGAGGAGAAACTTACTGGCGTTTAAACGCCAGTAAAGGTAGCAGAATGGGCTTAAACGCCCAGTCTGGCACCATTCTGGGCGTTTAACGCCAGAAATGGGCACCAGACTGGCGTTTAAGGCCAGGAATGGGCAAGAAGCTGGCGTTAAACACCAGAAATGGGCAGCAGCCTGGCGTTTAACACCAGGAATGATAGCAAGGGGCATTTTGCACGCCACATGGTGCAGGGATGAGAAATCCTTGACACCTCAGGATCTGTGGACCCCACAGGATCCCCACCTACCCCACTTCTCTCTCTTCTTCACCCATTCACCAATCACCTCAATACCTCTTCCCCAAAAACCCCTCACCTATCAAATCCTACCCTCTTCTCCATAAACCTTTCACCAATCCACATCCATCCATCATAAAACCCCATCTACCTCACCATTCAAATTCAAACCACTTTCCCACCCAAACCCACCCATAATGGCCGAACCTTACCCCCCTCTCCACTCCTATATAAACCCATCTTCACTCCTACATTTTCACACACTACGTCTCCCCCTTGGACGAAACACTAAGCCCCTTCATCTCCTCTATTTCTTCTTCTTCTACTCTCTTCTTTCTTCTTTTGCTCGAGGACGAGCAACCTTCTAAGTTTGGTGTGGTAAAAGCTAAAGCTTTTTTTTGTTTTTTTATAACCATTAATGGCACCAAAGGTCGGAGAAACGTCTAGAAAGAGGAAAGGGAAGGCAAAAGCTTCCACCTCCGAGTCATGGGAGATGGAGAGATTCCTCTCAAGGGTGTATCAAGACCACTTCTATGAAGTTGTGGCCAAGAAGAAGGTGATCCCCGAGGTCCCTTTTAAGCTCAAAAAGGGCGAATATTCAGAGATCCGACATAAGATCCGAAGAAGAGGTTGGGAAGTTCTCACCAACCCCATTCAACAAGTTGGAATCTTAATGGTTTAAGAGTTCTATGCCAATGCATGGATCACCAAGAACCATGATCAAAGTGTGAACCCAGACCCTAAGAATTGGCTTACAATGGTCCGAGGGAAATACTTAGACTTTAGTCCGCAAAATGTAAGGTTGGCATTCAACTTGCCCATGATGCAAGGAGATGCACACCCATACACTAGAAGGGTCAACTTTGATCAGAGGTTGGACCAAGTCCTCATGAACATATGTGAAGAGGGCGCTCAATGGAAAAGAGATTCAAGAGGGAAGCCGGTTCAACTAAGAAGGCATGACCTCAAGCCCATGGCTAGGGGATGGTTAGAGTTCATCCAACGCTCAATCATTCCTACTAGCAACCGATCTGAAGTTACTATAGACTGGCCTATCATGATTCATAGCATCATGATTAGAGGGGAAGTAGAAGTTCATGAGGTTATATCCCAAGAACTCTACAAGGTGGCAGACAAGTCCTCCACTGTGGCAAGGTTAGCCTTCCCTCATCTCATTTGTCACCTCTGCAATTTAGCTAGAATTGACATAGAGGAAGACACCCTCATTGATGAGGACAAGCCCATCACTAAGAAAAGGATGGAGCAAGTGAGAGAACCTCACCAAGAGCATGAGGAAACTCCTCATCATGAAATCCCTGAGATGCCTCAAGAGATGCATTTTCCTCCACAAAATTATTGGGAGCAAATCAATACCTCCCTTGGAGAATTAAGTTCCAACATGGGACAACTAAGGGTGGAGCACCAAGAGCATTCCATCCTCCTCCATGAAATTAGAGAAGACCAAAGAACCATGAGAGAGGAGCAACAAAGGCAAGGAAGAGACATTGAGGAGCTCAAGCACTCCATAAGATCTTCAAGAGGAAGAACAAGCCGCCATTACTAAGGTGGACCCGTTCTTTAATTTCCTTGTTCTTTATTTTCTATTTTCGAATTATTATGCTTTATGTTTATTTATGTTTGTGCCTTTATTACATGATCACTAATGTCTAAGTGTTTATGCCTTAAAGCTATGAAAATGAATCCATCACCTTTCTTAAATGAAAAATGTTTTTAATTGAAAAAGAAAAGAAGTGCATGAATTTCAAATTTTAAACAGTTTAATTATTTTGATGTGGTGGCAATACTATTGTTCTTCTGAATGAATGCTTGAACAGCGCATTTTTTTGAATCTGATTGTTTATAAATGTTAAAATTGTTGGCTCTTGAAAGAATGATGGGAAAAGGAAGAAATGCTATCTGATGATCTGAAAAATCATAAAAATTGATTATTGAAGCAAGAAAAAGCAGTGAAAAGCTTGCAGAAAAAGGATATATGCAAAAAAAAAAAGAGAAAAGAAAGAAAAAGAAAAGCAAGCAGAAAAAGCCAATACCCCTTATACCAAAAGGCAAGGGTGATAAAAAGGATCCAAGGCTTTGAGCATCAGTGGATAGGAGGGCCCACAGGAATAAAATCCTGGCCTAAGCAGCTAAACCAAGCTGTCCCAAACCATGTGCTTGTGGCCTGAAGGTGTCAAGTGAAAACTTGAGACTGAGCGGTTAAAGTCGAGGTCCAAAGCAAAAAGAAGAGTGTGCTTAAGAACCCTGGACACCTCTAATTGGGGACTCTAGCAAAGTTGAGTCCCAATCTGAAAAGGTTCACCCAGTTATGTGTCTGTGGCATTTATGTATCCGGTGGTAATACTGGAAAACAAAGTGCTTAGGGCCACGGGCAAGACTCATAAAGTAGCTGTGTTCAAGAATCAACATACTTAACTAGGAGAATAAATAACACTATCTGGATTCTGAGTTCCTATAGATGCCAATCATTCCGAACTTCAAGGAATAAAGTGAGATGCCAAAACTGTTCAGAAGCAAAAAGCTAAAAGCCCCGCTCATCTAATTAATACTGATCTTCATAGATGTTTTTGGAATTCATTGTATATTCCCTTCTTTTTATCCTATTTGATTTTCAGTTGCTTGGGGACAAGCAACAATTTAAGTTTGGTGTTGTGCTGGGCGGATAATTTATACGCTTTTTGGCATTGTTTTTAGTATGTTTTTAGTATATTTTAATTAGTTTTTATTATATTTTTATTAGTTTTTATTTAAAATTCACTTTTCTGGACTTTACTATGAGTTTGTGTGTTTTTCTGTGATTTCAGGTATTTTCTGGCTGAAATTGAGGGACCTGAGCAAAAATCTGATTCAGAGGCTGAAAAAAGGACCGCAGATGCTGTTGGATTCTGACCTCCCTGCACTCAAAGTGGATTTTCTGGAGCTACAAAAGACCAATTGGCACGCTCTCAATTGCGTTGGAAAGTAGACATCCTGGGCTTTCCAGAAATATATAATAGCTGATAATTTTTCCGAGATTTGATGGCCCAAACTGGCGTTCCAAGTTAGCTCAAGAATTCTGGTGTTTAACTCCAAAACTGACACAAAAGCTGGAGTTAAACGCCCAAACTGGCACAAAAGCTGGCGTTTAACTCCAAGAAAAGTCTCTACACATGAAAGCTTCAATGCTCAGCCCAAGCACACACCAAGTGGGTCCGGAAGAAGATTTCTGCATTAATTACTGATTTCTGTAAACCCTAGGCTACTAGTTTTCTATAAATAGGACCTTTTGCTATTGTATTTTAATCTTTTACTCATACTTTTGATAGACCTCATCACGTTTTGGGAGGCTGGCCTCACGGCCATGCCTGAACCTTGTTCTTATGTATTTTCAATGGTGGAGTTTCTACACACCATAGATTAAGGTGTGGAGCTCTGCTGTTCTTCAATAATTAATACAAAGTACTATTGTTTTTCTATTCAACTCAAGTCTATTTCTTCTCCAAGATATTCATTCGTTCTTCAAATTGATGGATGTGATGATCCGTGACACTCATCATCATTCTCACCTATGAACATGTGCTTGACAACCACCTCTGTTCTACTAGCAATGGCTTGAATGCGTATCTCTTGGGTTTCTAATCTAAGATTGGAACCTTCGTAGTATAGGCTAGAATTATGGCAGCCATTCTTGAGATCCGGAACGTCTAAACCTTGTCTGTGGTATTCTGAGTAGGATCTGGGAAGGGATGACTGTGACGAGCTTCAAACTCACAATTGTGGGGCGTGTGACAGACGCAAAAGGATCAATGGATCCTATTCCGACATGATCTTGAACCGACAGATGATTAGCCGTGCGGTGACAGCGCCATTTGGAATGTTTTCACTGAGAGGACGGGAAGTAGCCATTGACAACGATGATGCCCAACATAAAGCTTGCCATGGAAAGGAGTATGAATGATTGGAAGAAGGCAATAGGAAAGCAGAGGTTCAGGAGGAACAAAGCATCTTCATGCGCTTATCTGAAATTCTAACCAAAGAATTACATAAGTATCTCTATCTTTATTTTATGTTTTATTCATCTTTTAATTATCAATTCTCCATCATCATCTGAATTAGCCTGACTGAGATTTACAAGGTGACCATAGCTTGCTTCAGGCCGACAGTCTTCGTGGGATCGACCCTTACTCACGTAAGGTATTACTTGGACTACCCAGTGCACTTGCTGGTTAGTTGTGCGGAATTGTGACAAAGTGTGATTCACGTTTAAGAGCTCCAAGTCCTTTGGCGCCATTGTTGATGATCACAATTTTGCATACCAGCACGCGTACATGACGCGCACGCGTCGAAATTGCAACTTTGGAAGGCCACGCGTACACATGGGGAATGGCATTTCAGAAGACCATGCGTACGCGTAGGTGACGCGTATGCATGGGACAGCGTTGTCAAAGTGAGTGCTACGTTCACAAAGTGAGCACTGACATAACGCGTAGGAATATGGCATGCGTACGTGTCATAAGCTCAAAATCTGAAGATCACGCGTACGCGTAAGTGACGCGCACGCGTCAGTGGGCGAAAAATGCAAAAGTACGCGCACGCGTGAGGGACGCGTACTCGTGGATGCCCGAACGCTCCGTTCTCTAAATGAACGCTACGCTTTCTTGGACGCTGCAACTCTACTCAATTTTTCTGATTCCAAGCCCAATTGAAAATTCAAAGCAAGTAGAGCCCAGTATCATCACTCAAAGGCACAAGAGATAGTTAGATTAGGAATTTCATTTTGATTTGTAATTTGTTTGCAATTTCATTTTCATTTTGTAAAGCCTATACAAAGGCATCAGTTTCATTTCATTGAGACAGATCTGTTAGGCTGTAGTAGTAGTAGGCAGCAATAGGAGTAGGTGTAGGAGTAGAATAGAAGGCTCTCTTAAAACACTTTTTTTTTTTTGCACCTTTACATTCCAGTATTGAATTCAATTTGACTTATGCAATTTCAGTTTCTGATAATCCTCTTCAGCAAATTTACTTTCTGCAACTTTATATTTGAGTTTGCTGTGATCTGAATTTACTTTTCATGCAATTTAAATCTTCTGCAATTGTTATGAGTTCTGATTTACTGTTTTCTTTAATTTTCCTACACCCAATTCCCTTTACATTTTCTGCAATTTATGTTTCTTGCTCTTTAAATTTTAGTCAATTTACTTTCTTCATTTTACAATTCCTGCAATTTATATTTTGCTACTTCAATTTCACCCAATTCACAACTGTTAGCTTGACTAGACTAATCACCTCACTAAAGTTGCTTGATCCATCAATCCCTATGGGATCGACCTCACTCTTGTGAGTTATTACTACTTGATGCGACCCGGTACACTTGCCGGTGAGTTTGTGTGGAAATCTAATTTTCCCTCATCAAGTTTTTGGCGCCGTTGCCTGGGATTGATATAGATCGACAATGACTAAGTGGGTGAGAAATTTAGATTAAGCATTTTCTTTGTTTTTGTTCTTTTTAATTTTCTGTTTTAAATTGATACCAAGGTGTTTGAGTTATTGGCTCACTAAGAAATTCTTCTCTGAGACATGAATTTTAATTTTCATTGGTGACTGTGTTTTACAAAATTTAAATGGAGTTCAACTCATCTTGTGATCAAACAAATTTTATGGGATATTACCCACCATCACCAATTGACTATTCTAATGGTGGCTAGGAATATCACCGAGAAATCACAAATTCTAAGTACTCCAATCAATGGAGATATGCTTCAGAGCCACAAGATGAGCAAGATAAATTCATGGGATATTACCCAACACCACAAAATAATTCATATCCATATCCTAATGGTGGCTGGGAGTATCACCAAGAATTAACAGATTCTGAATAACCCAATCAATGGGGATATGCTTCAGAAAATGATCAAGACAATTTCATGAGATATTGCCCACCACCATAAGATGATTTAAGTCATCATCCTCATGGTGACTGGGAATATCAACAAGGAATGAGGGAGTATGAAGAATCAAGTGAAATGAACTATTTCCTAGAGCCACAAAGTGACTCATATTGTTATGACATGCACACAAATGATGGCTGGAAAGGGGATTGCAATGATTCACATTCTAATCATTCAAAGACATTATCACTTGACTATGCTGTCAATACTGGTACGCGAATTGTTTGTTATTATTTAAACGGCGCTAAAGACTTGGTGCGCGTAACGTGATCTCAACACTTCTTCACAACTCCGCGTAACTAACCAGCAAGTGCACCGGGTCATCCAAGTAATACCTTACGCGAGTAAGGGTCGATCCTATGGAGATTGTCGGCTTGAAGCAAGCTATGGTCATCCTTGTAAATCTCAGTCAGGCAGATTCAAATGGTTATGAGATTTTGATAATTAAAATATATATATAAAATATAAAATAAGATAAAGTTACTTATGTAATTCATTGGTGGGAATTTCAGATAACCGTTTGGAGATGCATTGTTGCTTCTGAACCTCTGCTTTCCTATTGCCTTCTTCCAACCATGTGTTACCTCCTTCCATGGCAAGCTGTATGATCCTCTCGGATGAAAACAAACCTATATGCGCTGTCACCGCACGACTAATCATCTGTTGGCTCCCGCTAGTGTCAGAATAGGACCATTGTCCTTTTGTACACTGTCACTTGTGCCCCACATTCGCAGGTTTGAAGCTCGTCACAGTCATCCCTTCCCGGATCCTACTCAGAATACCACAGACAAGGTTTAGACTTTTTGGATCCCAGAAATGGCTGCCAATAATTCTAGCCTATACCACGAAGATACTAATCTCACAGACTCGGTCCGTGTATTAGATATCCAAGAGAGTATACTCCAGCTGTCGTCCAATGACTACGTTGAACATCATGTAGACCGCTTTGTGGTTGTCAGGCACGCGATCTTTGCTAAGTGAGTAACGAAGATTGAGTGATTGTCACGGGTCACCCCTTCATTCAGACTTAACTAAATTAAGTACGAGAGTATATATTGGAGAAGAAGTAGGCGTGAATTGAATAGAAAAATAGTAATAATTGCATTAATTCATGAAGAATAGCAGAGCTCCACACCTTAATCTATGGGGTGTAAAAACTCCACCGTAGAAAATACATAAGTGAAAAGTCTAGGCATGGCCGTGAGGCCAGCCTCCCAACGTGTACAATTGCATAAGCTCAACAAAAAAGACCGAGTGTCAAATAAATCTCTAAAAGTAGTTTTTATACTAAACTAGTAACTAGGGTTTATAGAAAATGAGTAACTAAGTGCAGATAGTGTAGAAATCCACTTTTGGGGCCCAGTTGGTGTGTGCTTGGGCTAAGCATTGAAGCTTCCACGTGCTTAGGCTGTTTCTTGAGTTAAACGCCAGCTTTGGTGCCAATTTGGGCGTTTAACTCCAATTCTGGTGCCAGTTTGGGCGTTTTACGCCATGATGTTTTAGGCTGACTTTGAACGCCAGTTTGGGCCATCAAATATCGGGCAAAGTATAAACTATTATATATTTCTGGAAAGCCCAGAACGTCTACTTTCCAACGCAATTGATAGCTTGCCAATTTGGTTTTTGTAGCTCCAGAAAATCCACTTCGAGTGCAGGGAGGTCAGAATCCAACAGCATCTGCAGTCCTTTTTCAGCCTCTGAATCAGATTTTTGCTCAGGTCCCTTAATTTAAGCCAGAAAATACATGAAATCACAAAAAAACACACAAAATAATAGTAAAGTCCAGAAATGTGATTTTTTAATAAAAACTAATAAAAATATAATAAAAAGTAACTAAAATATACTAAAAACTATGTAAAAACAATGCCAAAAAGGGTATAAATTATCCGCTCATCACAACACCAAATTTAAATTGTTGCTTGTCCCCAAGCAACTAAAAACAAAATAGGATAAAAAGAAGAGAATATACATTGAATTCCAAACTTATCAATGAACTTAGTTCCAATTAGATGAGCGGGACTTGTAGCCTTTTTGCTTCTGAACAGTTTTGGCATCTCACTTTATCCTTTGAAGTTCATAATGATTGGCATCTATAGGAACTCAGAATTCAGATAGTGTTATTGATTCTCCTAATTCAGTATGTTTATTCTTGAACACAACTACTTTATGTGTCTTGGCCGTGACCCTAAGCATTTTGTTTTCCAGTATTACCACCGGATATATAAATGCCACAGACACGTAACTGGGTGAACCTTTTCAGATTGTGACTCAGCTTTGCTAGAGTCCCCAGTTAGAGGTGCCCAGAGCTTTTAAGCACACTCTTTTTTCTTTGGACCACGACTTTAACCGCTCAGTCTCAAGCTTTTCACTTGACACCTTCACGCCACAAGCATATCGTTAGGGATAGCTTGGTTTAGCCGCATAGGCCAGGATTTCATTCTTATGGGCCCTCCTATCCATTAATGCTCAAAGCCTTGGATCCTTTTTACCCTTGCCTTTTGGTTTAAAGGGCTATTGGCTTTTTCTGCTTGCTTTTTCTTTTACTTTCTCTTTTTTTTTTCGCAACTTTTTTTTCTCTTTTTTTTTTTTGCAAGCTTTTCACTTCTTTTTCTTGCTTCAAGAATCAATTATATGATTTTTCATATTATCAATAACATTTCTCCTTTTTAATTATTTTTCAAGAGCCAACAAATTTAACATTCATAAACAACAAATTCAAAAATATGCACTGTTCAAGCATTCTTTCAAAAAACAAAAGGTATTGTCACCACATCAAAATAATTAAACTAATTTCAAGATAGAATTCGAAACCATGTACTTCTTGTTCTTTTGTAATTAAAAACATTTTTCATTTAAGAAAGGTGAGGGATTCATAGGAAGTTCATAGCTTTAAGACATAGACACTAAACACTAATGATCATGTAATAAAGACACAAACATAGACAAAACATAAAGCATATAATTCGAAAAACAGAAAATAAAGAACAAGAAAATTAAAGAACGGATCCACCTTAGTGATGGCGGCTAGTTTTTCCTCTTGAAGATCTTATGGAGTGCTTGAGCTCCTAAATGTCTTTTCCTTGCCTTTGTTTCTCCTCCCTCATGGCTCTTTGGTCTTTTTTAATTTCATGGAGGAGGATGGAATGCTCTTGGTGCTCCACCCTTAGTTATCCCATGTTGGAACTCAATTCTCCTAGGGAGATGTTGATTTTCTCCCAATAGTTTTGTGGAGGAAAGTGCATCCCTTGAGGCATCTTAGGGAATTCATGATGAGGAACTTTCTCATGCTCTTGTTGAGGTCCATGAGTGGGCTCTCTTGTTTGCTCCATCCTTTTTTTTAGTGATGGGCTTGTCCTCTTCAATGAGAGTGTCTTCCTCTATGACAATTCCAGCTGAATTGCAGAGGTGACAAATGAGATGAGGGAAGGCTAACCTTGCCAAAGTAGAGGACTTGTCCGCCACCTTGTGTAACAATCCTGATTTTCGAGTATGCGAGATCTTTTCCGAAGGCACGGATTTCGCCAGAAGATCAGTAAAGGGAACACCTCTTCTATATCAACAAGTATCTTAATCTTCATTGTCATTATGTCATCCTTAAGCTAGAACCTTTTCCGTGGCAAGCTCGATAATGCAGTCACGAAGAACCTAGTTTTTGAACCGTATCGGTTGGCAGTTTTGATTCTGATTTTCGTAAATAGTCTCTGTTTGATGAACCAAACTCGATTCATGAGAGGAGAGAGATAATAGTATAATATTATCATTATATTAGAATTAGAAAATGCTTGAATGATATTATAAGGTTACCTGGTCTGTTTTAGTTAAAAACAGGAAATCGGTTTAACCGGATTCACAGTTTACTGGTGCAGCTTAGCACCGGCACTCTCTGATGACTTTAGCAACGTTAAGGCCTCATCATACATGTTCTATTCTCATAATAAATATGTTACTAGTGTCATTTATGCTAGTAGCTCAGAAAATAATTTTTAGAGATGTTTTTATGATTGTTCCGATACATCTTGTTTTAGTAGTTGTACACCAGAGATATTTTAATATTATTTTAATCCACCTCCAAGCCAACCAATCACAACTCGCCCTACACTCCCAAGACCTCCAAGGCTGTCTCATTTCATCATTTTGGCCGAAAATAACAAGAGAGAAAAGTGAGAAACTTTCATGAACACTTAATCTTCAAAGCTTGATTTCTTCTGAACTAAAACTCAAATCAAAACTCTGATTTCACCAAAATGATCCTCACTTCTTCCTCTACATAACCATGTAACTTATCAAGGCTGAAAATAAGGTGAGATGGCTGTTCCTTTCCCCTTTCAATTCGGTTTTCAAGGAAAACCATGCAAAACATGTGTTTTCTTGATGTTCTTCCTTAGGAATCATGCTTAACTTGACTTGAGGGCCAAGAAACGTTAATTTCCAGCAAGTCTAAGGTGAGATATCTCTTCCTAACATACTGAGTGAGATTTGGTCAGTTGAGAGTTTTTGGATTTAAAGTTGTTCTTGATGTGATTTAGGAGAAAAGTGCTAAAGGACCACCTAAAAGTCTAACTGAATTAGGAGCAGCAAAACCAGGTAGGGTGTCACGAAATTAATCTTGATTATTTGTGTTTGAGTTGTGTGAATGTTGTATAAATTGGCTGTGCTAAAAATTGGTTGCATATATGATTGATTCTTGGTGAAAATTTGGTGAAATTTTGATTAAATTTGATGAAATTCAAGCTTTAAAGTTCATGTTCTTGGGCAGCTGGAAAAACGAAACCCTAAGCTTAAATTGAGGTTCAATTTGTGTTGAAATCATGTAGAAAAGATGGGGTTTTAGTGGCTGCTAATTTATTATGAATTATAGTAAAAATCGGTTGTTGAAAATACTGAAAAACGGGTAAAAACAGAGAAAGAATCTGAAGAATTTATGAAGAACATGAAGAACACTTTGAGTGTGGTGAAGAACAATGAAGAACACCTTTTTGATTCATAAAAGGGCAAGGAAGTAAAATTTTTGGTGTTTAAGGGGTTATATGGTAATTTCTGGAAGTTAGGGTGGTAAAAGTAGAAATATTAGAAGTTACGGGTGGTAAAAAGTGAATTTAAAGGTTAAAGGTTAAAGTAAAGTTAATTTTCGAAAATATATTAATAAAATAATAAATAATAATAAAATATTAAATAATAATATTTAATTAAAAATAATATTTTAATAGAAATAATAAAATAATGCGAAAAAGGTAGTTTTCTTTAAAAGCTTTAGAAAGACAACTTTAAGCGCAGAATCTCATAATTACCTTCATAAAATACCTAGGGAGTGGTAAGAATATATTAGTGAGGTAAAGATAAATAAAAGATAAAATGTTAAAGAAAAGATAAACACCAAAGAAAAGTCTGTAAAGTTTTAATGACAGAAAAACAGACAGAGACTAGTGAACGAACTAGGGCAACTTAGTTAGTACTTGAGTTGCGACTAGGGTTAGGTATTATATGAAAAGTTAAACTGTTTCAGTATAGACTTAATGAACCTATACTTGGGACAGGCGAACTATTCATACCGAAATTTACATAAACTTTAAATACATACGTTAAGCAGAGAAATCAGAACAGAGTAGAGAAACACAGAAAATAGAGTAACCAGAGTAAAGTAAAGAGATAAAGAGAAAAAGAGTAATATAGATACAGATGAAAAGAGTAATCAGAGAAGAGAAAAGAGATACAGAGAACAGAGTAATTAAAACAGAGTAAAGAGATACAGAGAAAAGAGAAACCAGAACAGAGTAAAGAGATATAAAGAGAAGAGTAATATAATAAAGAGCTATATTTATATATATTAGTTGCTTGATGCAACCCAGAGCTATATTTATATATATATATATATATATATATATATATATATATATATATATATATATATATATATATATATATATTTGTTGCTTGATGCAACCCAGAGCTATATTTAATATATATTAGTTGCTTAATGCAACCCAGAGCTTCTGTAGGGAAACTAAGTTACCTACAGCTATTTTCCGCTTCCCCAGAGCAGAGCAGAGTATATATATTTTCCTGCAGTAAGCAGAGGCTGTCTCAGATGAGCGGCTATTATTATATGCGCATTTATTTAGGAACGGAAAATCGTATTCGGGAAATCGGGATTACTCGTGACCGGATAAATGTCGGGATTGCGGGCAGCCAACCGACACATGAGCTCATGGCCTGCGCTAGGGCTAGACATGCATCATTCTTGTCTGCGCATCATTCTCTATTGCATTCCTTTCTGTGTGTGATCTATTTCTTTATGTTTGTCTACTCGTATGCTATTTTTGTGCTTTATTTTCTTGTATTCTTTTGTTTGTGTTCTACTTTTTGTTCTTTCTACTTTCTCTTTCTATCTTTATCTTCTGTTTACTGCTTCGCTATATTATGTTATTTGTCTACTAATCGACACCAAATAAATGAACGTAACTAATAACCCCGGCCCTACTAAGAACTCCCTAGTTCTTACCCCTTCTCTCTCCCTTCCCCCTTCAGATGGAAGTAAGAGTACCTTACCATAGTTCGCTGATGACCGTTCGCAAGAAGTGGATTTTGCTCTAGATAGTCTTCTGAGTCTAGGGTGAATATCGTTCTCTGTTTACATGTATATACTGTGAGACCAGCCAACGTCTGCACCCCGTTCGTATGCGCACTTTAACCTAAATCCTGTGTACGAGATTCCTGTTGTGTGGCTACTTCATGAGGTACCAGAGAGACGTCCTGTGGAAAAGTCTGATCGTGCAGAAGAATAGCAGATGATGTTCTATCTTTTGATGACGTTCTACCTGACTTGAGTTGTGAAGACTTAGAACGTACTTTCCCTCGCTTTAGTAGTATAGAGGGACTAGGTGAGTATAGAGTCTAGGCTAGCCTAGGTGCCGGCTTAGTGACCTCTTGAATAGGTCAGGACCTGGGATGTTGTATATATATATATATATATATATGTATATAGATATTATTTAGCTATATCTAGGGGTGTTCTAACTAACAGTCTATATGCTAATAAAGGCTGAATCACCGAATGTTGTCAACTACTTGTGATGTATTTTTGTATGGTTATTTATAACTGCTTTATCTGATATTACTTGTGAATTGATTATAAATGATTCTGTCTATTAATCCAAATGTTTTCAAAAAAAAAATACACCACGCAAATTAACTACGTGTTTAACAACGAATCAGGCTCATATGATAAATAATAGATAATAATTAGGAAGACAAATTGGTAGCGCTCAGTTTCCGGTATGATCTAGACATATTGAAAATTGGGTCGTTACAATTTGGTATCAGAGCAGTTCGTTCCCAGTAGAGCCTGGGGAGTGGACTGACTATGCTTCATTGCATACTTTGTTGTGTATCTCATGCGTATAGGATATCCCAGTGATATATGTTGCATGATTGTCTCTGTGTTTTCATTTTGGGAATGTTCACACTTGACTTGAAGTGTTAAGACTGATCACTTAACAATGATTGTTTAGTGTGAACAAGACTACAATGGGTTCATGGAGACGAGGCGTACGGGAAGGAATTCCTAATGTTAACTACGAGAGGGAACAGAAAACGTTTATGGCTACCATGAACAACGTGGCTGAAGTAGTGCGTGAAGCTACTGTAGCAGCGGCTAGGGCTGTTGAACGTCTCGGAGTGAGAAATGGGAACGAGAATGAATACGGAGAAGATAATGGGAATGATGAGAACAACTTAGGGCATCCTGAAAGACCTATGACCCTTGCGACCTTTTTGAAGGTTAATCCGCCTAAGTTCAAGGGTACACTCGTTGCAACTGACACTGATAATTGGTTTCGAGGTATTGAACAATCACTGAGAGTGCAACATGTTCCGGAAGGACAACACGTGGAGTTTGCTACTTATATGCTCGAGGGAGAAGCTGAGTACTGGTGGCAGGGGATACAGCGACTGCTACAACAGAATGAAAATGACATTCCTTAGGATATCTTTAGGGATGAATTTTATAAAAAGTATTTTCTGGGAGCAGCACGAGATGCTAAGGAGATGGAGCTTATGCAGTTGAAATAATGGGATATGACTATTGCTAAGTATGCCCATAAGTCCGATGACTTGTGCCGTTTCTCCAAGATTTGTCAAGGGAACCGAGAAGACTTTGAGGAATGAAAGTGTTTTAAGATTGAAGGAGGACTCCGAGAAAAACTGATGAATTCTGTTGTTTCGCTAGAGATACGAAATTTTGCTGAACTAGTGAATAAAAGTAAACTAGTGGAACAATGTTCAAAGAAGGTCGCGATAGCTTGAGCAGGTCGTAGGAAGGGTTCACAAAGAGACTTTGTTCAAAATTTAGCCCCTCAAGGTCGCAACTTTAAAGCTATTGGTCAATTCCAGTGTTGGAATGGAAACCACCGAGATGTCAGCCTTCTAACTAGCAATAATCGTAGTGACAATAACCGTGACATTGAACAAGGACATGAGAGTCAACCTCACCAAGCTCAAAGTGGTGTAGTATGCCCAACTTGTGGAAAGCATCATGGTAGTAGGCTTTGTCGGTTCAGAACAGGTTTATGTTACTACTGTAATAAGGAAGGACATCGGGTAAGAGACTGTCGAAAAAGAATGGTAGATGAGTCTGTTGGCAGTACTATAAAGTTTGGATTTATCGCTCGAGGTAAAGTAAGGCAAGGCAATGGTAAACGAGCCCGTCAGGCTTACATAAACCCTGCATGTAAGCAATGCGGAAAAAAGCATAGTAACAGGTCTTGCCAGTTTGGATTACCTAACTGCTATGCTTATGGAGAACTTGGACATATTGCCAAGGATTGTCCGAAGGGATTTACTCAAAATTCAGTTAGAACCCAGCAACAAGGACGAGTGTTTGCTATCACTATTGATGATGTTGTGCAATCGAACGCCCTCATTCAAGGTCAGGTTATGTCAAGAATCGATTTCTAACTGTACTGTATGATTCGGGTGCATCGCATTCTTCATTTCTCTAACTATTGCTCACGAGTTAGGATTATATTTCTTTAAATTGAATTTTTACTTGATTGTCCATACACCTGCATCCCAAAATGCTTTGACCAGTTTAGTGTTTCTGCAAGTACCATTCGCTATTAGGAACAGGACTTTTATACACGATCTAATCTGTTTACCTCTATGTGGTTTAGAAGTTATTTTAGGATTAGATTGGTTATCTAAGTATCATGCTTTCCTTGATTATTTTAAAAGAACTGCTGTTATTCCATCCGATAGTCTATGTACTAAACCATTTATGTCCCACACCTTATATCTGAATTTTGTAAGAGTTACCTTAGGCGGGAGTGATTGTGAGGAGTACGTTCTGTTAGCGGCTAGGTCGAATGATAGTGAATTAAGCTTAGAATGAATCTGAATGATGAAGGAATTTCCTGATGTTTTCTTGGACGACATACCTGAGTTTCCTCCTCAGCGAGAGATAGAATTTAGCATTGATCTAGTACCTGGAGCCGGACCGATTTCCATAGCACTGTACGGGATGTCACCATTGCTTGCAGAGCTGAAGAAGCTGTGAGATAGGATCGTAGTGGCCTATGGAGGTACAAGAAAAGAATTTGTGTGCCTAACTCTGGAGAATTGCGATAGAAGATTCTTGCTGAAGCTCACCAAAGTAGACTTTCTATGCATCCTGGAGTGACAAAGATGTATCGAGATTTAAAACAAATGTTCTGGTGGCCGAGCTTCAAGAAAGAAGTAGTTGATTATGTCTCAAAATGTTTAACCTGCCAGAAGATGAATGTGGAACATCAGAAGCTGTCAGGAACCCTGCAACCCTTAGAAATACCACAATGGAAATGGGAGCAGATTACTATGGATTTTTTCACGGGATTGCCAAGGACCTCAACAGGACACGATGCCATCTGGGTAATTGTGGACAGGTTGACAAAGTCAGCGCACTTCCTTCTGATTCGAGTTGACTATACTTTAGAAAGGCTGGCACGGATATATATTCAAGAAATCATACGATTGCACGGGATACCTTTGTTAATTGTTTCAGATCGAGATCCGATGTTTACATCCAGATTCTGGAGAGCTTTCCAGAAAGCATTGGAAACAGAATTGCACACGAGTATAGCATACCATCCTCAGATAGACAGACAATCCAGACGTTAGAGGAATGTTACGATCATGTATAATAGACAACCAAAGCAGCTGGGATAAGCATTTGCTTTTGGGATAACCAAAACAGTTTCCGATAAAGTATCGGGATGGCACCATATGAAGCTCTCTATGGAAGAAGATGTCGGACACCATTGTGTTGGAATGACGATGGACAAGCTAGTGTCTTAGGTCCAGAATTAGTGTAAGAAACTACTGAGAAGATAAAGGAGATTCGTCGAAAGATCCAGACTGCACAAAGCCGTCAAAAGAGCTATGCCGATAATAGACGTAGACCCTTAGAGTTTAGTGACAGAAACCGTGTCTTTCTAGAAGTAACCTCGATTACTGGAATAGGTAGAGCCCTTAAGACTAAAAAGCTTAACCCACGATACATAGAACCTTTCCAAATACTTAAAAGAGTCGGTCTAGTAGTTTATCAAATAGTCCTTCCCCCTTATTTATCAAACCTTCATGATGTTTTTCATGTCTCGCAACTTAAGAAATATATTCCCGACGAGAGTCATATTTTACAACCAGAGACAGTACAGTTACGAAATGATTTGACATATCAAGCATCACCAGTTCGGATCGTAGAAAGAAGTGATAAGCAGCTAAGAGGCAAAATCGTTCGCTTAGTTAAAATAGCATGGAAACCAAGAGGAGAAGAAGAGCACACTTGGGAACTGGAAGATAAGATGAAAGCTGATTACCCGCATTTATTCCTAGGTAACTGAAATTTTGAGGGCAAAATTTTCTTTTAGGAGGGTAGAATGTAACAATCCTGATTTTCGAGTACATGAGATCTTTTCTAAAAGTACGGATTTCTCCGGAAGATCAGTAAAGGGAACACCTCTGCTATATCATCAAGCATCTCAATCCTCATTATCATTATGTCATCTTTAAGCTAGAACCTCCTTTGAGGCAAGCTCGATAATACAATCGCGAAGAACCTAGTTTTTGAACTGTATCGGTTGGCAGTTTTGATTCTGATTTTCGTAAATAGTCTCTGTTTGACGAACCGGACTCGATTCATGAGAGGAGAGAGATAATAGTATAATATTTTCATTATATTAGTATTAGAAAATGCTTGAATGATATTATAAGGTTACCTGGTGATGAGCGGATATTTTATACGCTTTTTGGGGATAATTTCATATAGTTTAGAGTATGTTTTAGTTAGTTTTTAGTCTATTTTTATTAGTTTTTAGGAAAAATTCATATTTCTGGACTTTACTATGAGTTGTGTGTTTTTCTATAATTTCAGGTATTTTTCTGGCTGAAATTGAAGGAGCTGAGCAAAAATCTGATTCAGGCTGAAAAAGGACTGCTGATGCTGTTGGATTCTGACCTCCCTGCACTCAAAATGGATTTTCTGGAGCTAAAGAACTCGACATGGCGTGCTTCCAATTGCGTTGGAAAGTAGACATCCAGGGCTTTCCAGCAATATATAATAGTCTATACTTTGCACAAGGATAGACGACGTAAACTGGCGTTCAACGCCAGTTCTCTGCCCAATTCTGGCGTCCAGCGCCAGAAAAGGATCAAAAGCTGGAGTTGAACGCCCAAACTGGCATAAAAACTGGCGTTCAACTCCACAAATGGCCTCTGCACGTGAATTGCTAAGTCTCAGCCCCAGCACACACCAAGTGGGCCCCAGCACACACCAAGTGGGCCCCAGAAGTGGATCTCTGCATCATCCATCATAGTTTATCCAATTTTTGTAAACCTAGGCTACTAGTTTAGTATTTAAACAACTTTTAGAGATTTATTTTGTATCTCATGACATTTCAGATCTAAACTTTGTATTCTATGACGGCATGAGTCTCTAAACCCCATTGTTGGGGTTGAGGAGCTCTGCTGTGTCTCGATGAATTAATGCAAGTATTTCTGTTTTCTATTCAAACACGCTTGTTCCTATCTAAGATGTTCATTCGCGCTTAACTGTGATGAAGGTGATGATCAGTGACATTCATCACCTTCCTCAAACCATGAACGTGTGCCTGACAACCACCTCCGTTCTATATCCGATTGAATGAGTATCTCTGAGATCTCTTAATCAGAATCTCCATGGTATAAGCTAGAACTGATGGCGGCATTCATGAGAATCCGGAAAGTCTAAACCTTGTCTGTGGTATTCCGAGTAGGATTCAAGGATTGAATGACTGTGACGAGCTTCAAACTCCTGAAGGCTGGGCGTTAGTGACAGATGCAAAAGGATAATAAATCCTATTCCAACCGGATCGAGAACCAACCGGTGATTAGCCGTGCTGTGACAGAGCGCGTGAGCGTAGTTTTCACTGGAAGGATGGAAGGTAGCCATTGACAACGGTGATCCACCAACACACAGCTTGCCATAGGAGGACGTGCGTGCGTGAATCAGAAGACAGAGGAAAGCAGAGATTCAGAAGATAAAGCATCTCCAAAACTCCAACATATTCTCCATTACTGCACAACAAGTAACCTTTGATTTATGCTCTCTTGGTTATTCACAATTCAACTGATAAACATAATTGACTTCCTGACTAAGATTTACAAGATAACCATAGATTGCTTCAAACCAACAATCTCCGTGGGATTCGACCCTTACTCACGTAAGGTATTACTTGGACGACCCAGTGCACTTGCTGGTTAGTGGTACGCGTTGTGAAAAGTGTGATTCACAATTCGTGCACCAAGTTTTTGGCGCCGTTGCCGAGGATTGTTCGTGTTTGAACAACTGACGGATTATTTTGTTGCTTAGATTAGGAAAAATCTTTCCTCTTTTTGGTTTAGAGTCTTTTATTATTTATCCCTTATTAAAACACTTTAAATTTATAGCTCAATTAGTTAGAACGTGGTGTTTATGTTCATGGTAATTGGCTATCATATTTTTAAAATCTTTTTCAAAAATATTTTTTTTATTAAATCCTGTGCCAAACGTTAAGTTTGGTGTTTTCTTGTTGATTTCCCTTTGGTTTTCAAAAATTTTGGCTTGGTTTGCTAAAAATTCTAAGTTTGGTGTTCTCTCTTTGTGTTCTTGAGTTTTCCTTGTGACTTGATTTTAAAATTTTTAAGTTTGGTGTTCCTTGGTGTTTTCCCTCCAAAATTTTCGAAAATAGGGAGCATTAGATCTAAAAATTTTAAATCTTGTGTTATCTTATTGTTTTTCTCTCTCCTCTTTAAATTAAAAAAAAAAATCTTTTCTCTCTATTTTAAAAACAAATTTTCGAAAATTATATAAAAAAAAAATTTTGAAAATCTTTTCCAAATCATATCTTTTTCAAAACTTTCCAACCACTTTTTCTCTCCTCACTTTCTCGAAAATCATAATTTTTGTTATTTTTATTTTTGGTTAAGTTGTCCTCTTTCCTTGAAATAAAATAATTAAAAAGGTAAATCAGTCCAAGTTATATCCATATATCCATCATGGACATAAATGGAGATGAACAGTCCAAGAGGACTCTGGGGTCATATTCTAACCCCTATACTGCTTCATATGGGAGTAGCATCTGCATACCCTCCATTGGAGTCAGTAGCTTTGAGTTGAATCCTCAGCTCATTATCATGGTGCAGCAAAGTTGCCAGTATTCCGGTTTTCCACAGGAAGAACCTACAGAGTTTCTGGCACAATTTCTACAAATTGCTGACACAGTACATGATAAGGAAATAGATCAGGATGTCTACAGACTATTACTGTTTCCATTTGTTGTAAAAGATCAAGCTAAGAGGTGGTTAAATAACCAACCTAAGGCCAGCATAAGAACATGGAAACAGCTGACAGAAAAATTCCTGAATCAGTATTTTCCTCCAAAAAGGATGACACAGCTAAGGCTGGACATCCAAGGCTTTAAACAAGGAGATAATGAATCTCTTTATGATGCCTGGGAGAGATACAGAGAGATGCTACGAAAATGCCCCTCTGAAATGTTTTCAGAGTGGGTTCAGTTAGACATCTTCTACTATGGGCTTGCAGAAGGAGCTCAGATGTCTCTAGATTACTCAGCTGGTGGATCTATCCATATGAGAAAGACAATTGAAGAGGCTCAAGAGCTCATTGATACAGTTGCCAGGAATCAGCATCTGTATCTAAGCAGCAACCCTTCCATGAATGAAGAGGTTAAAACAGTAACTGCTGAATTCAGTACTGTAAAACAAGCTGCTGAATTCAATCAGCAATTGGATTTTCTAACAAAGCAGTTAGCTGAATTCAAGGACAGGCTACAGGAGACAAGGATAGCTAATATACATATGGACGAATAGTTTAAGCAAACAAAGCAGCAGCTATCAAGGCAAATAGCAGAAGAATGCCAAGCAGTTCAATTAAGAAGTGGGAAAACACTAAATACCCCACCTCAAGGCATCAAAAATTCAAGAAATGAGCGACCCACCAAAGATTCACCTGAGGACAGTAAGAGCCCAGGGAAAAATAATTCTGGCACTAAAACGCCAGAAAATGGGTGGAAGGCTGGCGCTTTAAGCCCAGACCATGCCCAAAACTGGCGTTCAGCGCCAGAAGCAAGGCAAGATTGGCGTTCAACGCCAGAAATGGGCAAGAATCTGGCGTTGAACGCCCAAATGGGGCAGAATCCAGCGTTGAACACCCAACATGGGCATATTTCTGGCGTTCAGGCGCCAGGAACAGACAGTGAGCTGGCGTCTAACGTCACTCCAGCTTCTGACTCTGGCACTCAATTGCCAGTGAGGGATCAGACACACACAAGTGCTGATAGCAACCCCTCTAAAAAGGCTTCTTTAACCACTAAGGTTGAGGAATATAAAGCCAAGATACCTTATCCTCAAAAACTCCGGAAAGAGGAGCAGGATAAGCAATTTGCTCGCTTTGCAGATTATCTAAGGACTCTTGAAATAAAGATTCCATTTGCAGAGGCACTTGAGCAAATACCTTCTTATGCCAAGTTCATGAAAGAGATCTTGAGTCATAAAAAGGAGTGGAGAGAAACAGAAAGAGTTCTCCTCACTGAAGAATGCAGTGCAGTCATTCTGAAAAGCTTTCCTGAAAAGCTTAAAGACCCTGGGAGTTTTTTGATACCATGCATATTAGAAGGTGATTGCACCAAGACAGCTTTATGCGATCTTGGGGCAAGCATCAACCTGATACCTGCATCCACTATCAGGAAGCTTGGCTTAACTGAAGAAGTTAAACCAACCCGGATATGTCTCCAACTTGCTGATGGTTCCACTAAATACCCATCAGGCGTGATTGAGGACATGATTGTCAGAGTTGGGCCATTCGCCTTTCCTACTGACTTTGTTGTGCTGGAAATGGAGGAGCACAAGAGTGCTACTCTCATTCTAGGAAGACCCTTCCTAGCAACTGGACGATCCCTCATTGATGTCCAACAGGGGGAAATAACCCTGAGAGTCAATGATGATGAGTTCAAGTTGAACGCTGTCAAAGCCATGCAGCATCCAGACACATCAACAGACTGCATGAAAGTTGATCTCATTGACTCTTTAGTAGAAGAGATCAACATGGCTGAGAGTCTCGAATCAGAGTTGGAAGACATCTTTAAAGATGTTCAGCCTGATTTGGAGGATTCAGGGGACATGAAAGAGCCTCTGAACTTTCTTCTGAAAGAGGAAAAACCCCCTAAAACCGAGCTCAAGCCACTACCACCATCCTTGAAATATGCATTTCTGGGAGAAGGTGACACTTTTCCAGTGATCATAAGCTCTGCTTTAAATTCACAGGAAGAGGAAGCACTTATTCAAGTGCTAAGGACACACAAGACAGCTCTTGGGTGGTCCATAGGTGACCTTAAGGGCATAAGCCCAGCTAGATGCATGCACAAAATCCTATTGGAGGATAATGCCAATCCAGTGGTTCAACCACAGAGGCGGCTAAATCCAGCCATGAAGGAAGTGGTGCAGAAAGAGGTCACCAAATTACTAGAGGCTGGGATTATTTATCCCATTTCTGATAGCCCCTGGGTGAGCCCTGTTCAAGTCGTCCCAAAAAAGGGAGGCATGACACTGATTCATAATGAAAAAAATGAACTGATTTCTACAAGAACAGTTACAGGGTGGCGCATGTGTATTGACTACAGAAGGCTCAATACAGCCACTAGAAAGGATCATTTTCCTTTACCATTCATAGACCAGATGCTAGAAAGACTAGCAGGTCATGATTATTACTGCTTTTTGGATGGCTACTCAGGCTATAACCAAATTGCAGTAGATCCCCAGGATCAAGAGAAAACAGCATTCACATGTCCATCCGGAGTGTTTGCTTATAGAAGGATGCCATTTGGGCTATGTAATGCGCCTGCAACCTTCCAGAGATGCGTGCTCTCTATTTTCTCTGACATGGTGGAAAAATTTCTGGAAGTCTTCATGGATGACTTCTCAGTATATGGAGACTCATTCAGCTCCTGTCTTGATCACCTGAAACTTGTTCTGAAAAGATGCCAAGAAACCAACCTAGTTTTAAACTGGGAAAAGTGTCACTTCATGGTGACTGAAGGAATTGTTCTTGGGCATAAAATCTCAAACAAGGGAATAGAGGTGGATCAAGCAAAGATAGAGGTAATTGAGAAATTACCACCACCTGCCAATGTTAAGGCAATCAGAAGCTTTCTAGGGCATGCAGGATTCTATAGGAGGTTTATAAAGGATTTTTCAAAAATCGCAAAACCTCTAAGCAATCTGCTAGCTGCTGACACACCATTTGTGTTTGACACAGTATGCCTGCAGGCGTTTGAAACGTTGAAAGCTAAGCTGGTCACAGCACCAGTTATTTCTGCACCAGACTGGACATTACCATTTGAGCTAATGTGTGATGCCAGTGATCATGCCATTGGTGCAGTATTAGGACAGAGGCATGACAAGCTTCTGCATGTCATTTATTATGCTAGTCGCATTTTAAATGACGCCTAGAAAAATTACACAACCACAGAAAAGGAATTACTTGCAGTGGTTTACGCCAATGACAAGTTCAGATCCTACTTAGTAGGATCAAAGGTGATTGTGTACACTGACCATGCTGCTCTTAAGTATCTACTCACAAAGCAGGATTCAAAACCCAGGCTCATCAGATGGGTATTGCTTCTGCAAGAGTTTGATATAGAAATAAGAGACAGAAAAGGGACAGAGAACCAAGTGGCTGATCATCTGTCCCGAATAGAGCCAGTGGAAGGGACGTCCCTCCCCTTTCTTGAGATCTCTGAGACGTTCCCTGATGAGCATCTATTTGCCATTCAGGAAGCACCATGGTTTGCCGATATTGCAAACTATAAAGCTGCAAGGTTCATACCCAAGGAGTACAATAGAATACAAAAGAAGAAATTAGTTACTGATGCAAAGTACTACTTGTGGGATGAACCCTATCTCTTTAAGAGATGTGCAGACGGAATTATCCGTAGGTGTGTCCCCAGAGAGGAAACACAGAGAATCCTATGGCATTGCCACGGATCTCAATATGGAGGCCATTTCGGAGGTGAGCGAACAGCCACCAAGGTCCTCCAATGTGGCTTCTATTGGCCCACACTCTATAAAGATTCCCGAGAGTTTGTACGTAATTGTGACAGTTGCCCAAGAGCTGGTAATCTGCCTCATGGTTACGCCATGCCTCAACAAGGAATCTTGGAAATTGAGTTGTTTGACGTATGGGGAATTGACTTCATAGACCTTTCCCACCATCATACTCAAACACTTATATTCTGGTGGCAGTTGACTATGTATCAAAATGGGTTGAGGCTATTGCCACACCCAACAATGATACTAAAACAGTGCTGAAGTTCCTCTAGAAACATATCTTTAGCAGGTTTGGTGTCCCTAGAGTACTAATCAGTGATGGGGGCACTCACTTCTGCAATAAACAGCTTTACTCTGCCATGGTTCGGTATGGAATTCGCCACAAGATAGCCACCCCATATCATCCACAAACCAATGGGCAAGCTGAAGTCTCTAATAGAGAATTAAAGAGAATCCTGGAACGGACAGTAAGTACCCGTAGAAAGGATTGGGCACGGAGCTTGGATGATGCTCTGTGGGCTTACAGAACAGCATTCAAGACCCCTATAGGGACCTCTCCATACCAACTTGTTTATGGTAAGGCATGTCACCTGCCCGTGGAACTGGAACATAAAGCCTATTGGGCAACCAGGTTCCTAAACTTTGATGCCAAATTAGCAGGAGAAAAACGATTGCTCTAGCTAAATGAGCTAGAGGAATTCAGATTCACAGCTTTCGAAAATGCCAAGCTTTATAAAGAAAAATAAAAAAAATGGCATGACAGAAAGCTGTCATCTAGAATCTTTGAACCAGGACAGAAGGTCCTGTTGTTTAACTCTAGACTCGGGCTATTCCCCGGGAAACTGAAATCCCGGTGGAGGGGACCATACGTGATTACAAGTGTGTCACCATATGGTTACGTGGAGCTTCAAGATATTGATTCTGATAAGAAGTTCATTGTCAATGGATAGAGAATCAAGCATTATCTTGAAGGCAACATTGAGCAAGAATGCTCAAGGCTGAAGCTAGATTAAAAGCTCAGCAAGGTCCAGCTAAAGACAATAAAGAAGCGCTTACTGGGAGGCAACCCAGCCATGGGGCATCAATCCTCTAAGCATTTTTGCCCTATTTTTATTTTTATTTGTTTATATAAATTTCACTGACACTAAGGTACAGAATCATTTGTATAAGTTTACAGGGTTACAGAAGGAATCCTCACACAAAACAGAGATAGGGAGCTCAATGGCAAGAAAATGCCAGTAAAGGGGCATTTTGGGCGTTCAGCGCCCAAAATGGGCATCCACTGGGCGCTGAACGCCAGTAAGGGCAGCAATCTGGGCGTTCAACGCCAGAAACAGGCACCCAATGGGCGTTGAACGCCAGTAATGGCAGCAACTGGGTGCTGAACGCCCAGGAGATCTGCATTTGGGCGTTGAACGCCCAAAACAAGCAGTGTTTGGGCGTTCAAACGCCAGGAAGACAGGGAGGAGCCAAATTCATTTATACCACACGTATTTCCATTCTAATTTCAAATTTTATGCTTCAATGCATGATTTTTACATGAACATGTCAAGAACTCTGATTTCTAAAATCCTTAATTTCAAAAAAATCCATCTTTCCAAGTTCAATCCAACCCTTTTCAAAATCTTTTCTGAAAACAAATCTATCTTTTTCACTCAAAAATCTTTTCAACTAATCCATATCTTTTTCAAATATCCATATTATCTTTCTTAAAATTCAGAGTTATCTTTTCAAAAATCTATCATATCCTTTCAAAATTAAACACTATATCTTCTATCTTATCTTTTTCAACTCAATCTTTTTATCTTATCTTTTCCAATCTTTCGAAAACCCACCCCCCCACCCCTTTATAATTGGGTTCGACCTCCCCCCTCCTCCATCACCAAGTGCACCTCGATCTCCTTCTATCCCTCTCCTTTCTTTTCTTTTGCTTGAGGACAAGCAAACCTCTAAGTTTGGTGTGTTTATCCGAAATCACTAAGATCATGGCTCCCAAAGGAAAACAATCCACTCCAAGAGGCAAGAAAGAGAGCGTTCCAAAACCACTTTGGAATCAAGGGAAGTTCTTATCTAAAGAACATTCAGACCATTATCTTAAAGTAATGGGTCTAAGGTCAGTGATCCCGGAAGTTAGATTCGATCTGAAAGAAGATGAATATCCGGAGATCCAGGAGCAAATTCAAATCAGGAACTGGGAAGTCCTAGCTAATCCTGAAACGAAAGTAGGAAGGAACATGGTCCAGGAGTTCTATGCTAATATGTGGCAGACTGACAAGCAAAGACTATCTGGAACTGCCTGCTACGAATTTCGGACCATGGTCAGGGGAAAGATTGTTCATACCACCCCTGACAAGATCAGAGAGATGTTAAAGCTACCTCAGCTAAAGGATGATCCAGACTCTTTCAACAGGAGGATGATGAGAGCAGACATTGGCCTGGATAAAATTCTAGAGGACATATGTATCCCTGAAGCCAGGTGGACCACCAACACAAAGGGCGTCCCAAATCAACTCAAGAGAGAGGATCTCAAACCAGTTGCCAGAGGATGGCTGGACTTCATTGGGCGTTCTTTGTTGCCCACTAGCAACCGTTCTGAAGTCACAGTTAAAAGAGCAGTGATGATTCATTGCATCATGACAGGGAAGGAAGTGGAGGTTCATCAGCTGATTTCCACTGAACTCTATAAGATTGCTAACAAAAATTCAAAAGAGGCCAGGTTGGCTTATCCAAGCGTGATTTCTCTGCTCTGCAAGGACGCTGGAGTCAAGATGGGAATAACTGAATATATCCTAATTGAAAAGTCAATCACCAAAGCATCAATGGAGAGACAACAAGCACAGGAGGATCTTTTCAAGAAGAGAGTACAGGAATTCCTCCCAGAGATTCCTCAAGCGGAATATTGGGAATATCTTGAGACGTCTGTCACCAAGATACAGGAAGCTATGGAGCAAATAATAAAACAACAGAAGGAACACAGTCAAATGCTGACCCATATGTTTAAAGAACAAGAGGAGCAGGGACGTGACTTAAGGGAACTGAAGCGCCAAAAGTCTTCTGTAATACCAGGCATCCCAAGGATCAGAGGAACCCCCATACCCCCAGAATAAAGGTTGTTAATTTTCAATTTCTGCCTTAACTCTGTGACAGTGTCCTTATAAAAAGTTTACCTTAGAAGTCATATAATAGTAATTAGTATCTATTTGATTTTATCTCCAATTAAGCTGTAGTTTATTTTTCTCATCATCATTAAACATGAATAAAATAGTAGATCTTTTGAATAAGAAGCAATAAAATTTTGAGTTTAATAAAAGAAATTCTAATTGGTTAAATGTGGTGGCAATGCTTTCTATCTTCTGAATGAATGCTTGAACAGTGCATATATCTTTTGAATTTGTTGTTTAAGACTGTTAAATATGTTGGCTCTTGAAAGATTGATGAACATGAGACATGTTATTGATAATCTGAAAAATCATAAAAATGATTCTTGAAGCAAAAAAAAAAAAAAGCAAGCAGAAAAAGCCAAAAGCTCTTAAAACCAAAAGGCAAGGGCAAATAAAAAGGATCCCAAGGCTTTGAGCATCAGTGGATAGGAGGACCTAAAGGACTAAAATCCTGGTCTAAGCGGCTAAACCAAGCTGTCCCTAACCATGTGCTTGTGGCGTGCAGGTGTCAAGTGAAAACTTGAGACTGAGCGGTTAAAGTCAAGGTCCAAAGCAAAAAGAAGAGTGTGCTTAAGAACTCTGGACACCTCTAATTGGGGACTTTGGCAAAGCTGAGTCACAATCTGAAAAGGTTCACCCAGTTATGTGTCTGTGGCATTTATGTATCCGGTAGTAATACTGGAAAACAAAGTGCTTAGGGCCACGGCCAAGACTCATAAAGAAGCTGTGTTCAAGAATCATCACACTGAACTAAGAGAATCAATAACACTATCTGAATTCTGAGTTCCTATAAGATGCCAATCACTCTGAGCATTCAATGGATAAAGTGAGATGCCAAAACTGTTCAGAAGCAAAAAGCTACTAGTCCCGCTCATCTAATTAGGATCTGAGCTTCAATCAAAAACTCTGAGATATTATTGCTTCTCAATCTTTTAGTCATCTATTTTATTTGTCTAGTTGCTTGAGGACAAGCAACAGTTTAAGTTTGGTGTTGTGATGAGCGGATATTTTATACGCTTTTTGGGGATAATTTCATATAGTTTAGAGTATGTTTTAGTTAGTTTTTAGTCTATTTTTATTAGTTTTTAGGAAAAATTCATATTTCTAGACTTTACTATGAGTTGTGTGTTTTTCTGTAATTTCAGGTATTTTTCTGGCTGAAATTGAAGGAGCTGAGCAAAAATCTAATTCAGGCTGAAAAAGGACTGCTGATGCTGTTGGATTCTGACCTCCCTGCACTCAAAATGGATTTTCTGGAGCTACAGAACTCGAAATGGCGTGCTTCCAATTGCGTTGGAAAGTAGACATCCAGGGCTTTCCAGCAATATATAATAGTCCATACTTTGCACAAGGATAGACGACGTAAACTGGCGTTCAACGCCAGTTCTCTGCCTAATTCTGGCGTCCAGCGCCAGAAAAGGATCAAAAGCTGGAGTTGAACGCCCAAACTGGCATAAAAACTGGCGTTCAACTCCACAAATGGCCTCTGCACGTGAATTGCTAAGTCTCAGCCCCAGCACACACCAAGTGGGCCCCAGCACACACCAAGTGGGCCCCAGAAGTGGATCTCTGCATCATCCATCATAGTTTATCCAATTTTTGTAAACCTAGGCTATTAGTTTAGTATTTAAACAACTTTTAGAGATTTATTTTGTATCTCATGACATTTCAGATCTAAACTTTGTATTCTCTGACGGCATGAGTCTCTAAACCCCATTGTTGGGGTTGAGGAGCTCTGCTGTGTCTCGATGAATTAATGTAAGTATTTCTGTTTTCTATTCAAACACGCTTGTTCCTATCTAAGATGTTCATTCGCGCTTAACTGTGATGAAGGTGATGATCAGTGACATTCATCACCTTCCTCAAACCATGAACGTGTGCCTGACAACCACCTCCGTTCTATATCCGATTGAATGAGTATCTCTGAGATCTCTTAATCAGAATCTCCGTGGTATAAGCTAGAACTGATGGCGGCATTCATGAGAATCCGGAAAGTCTAAACCTTGTCTGTGGTATTCCGAGTAGGATTCAAGGATTGAATGACTGTGATGAGCTTCAAACTCCTGAAGGCTGGGCGTTAGTGACAGATGCAAAAGGATAATAAATCCTATTCCAACCGGATCGAGAACCAACCGGTGATTAGCCGTGCTGTGACAGAGCGCGTGAGCGTAGTTTTCACTGGAAGGATGGAAGGTAGCCATTGACAACGGTGATCCACCAACACACAGCTTGCCATAGGAGGACGTGCGTGCGTGAATCAGAAGACAGAGGAAAGCAGAGATTCAGAAGATAAAGCATCTCCAAAACTCCAACATATTCTCCATTACTGCACAACAAGTAACCTTTGATTTATGCTCTCTTGGTTATTCACAATTCAACTGATAAACATAATTGACTTCCTGACTAAGATTTACAAGATAACCATAGATTGCTTCAAACCAACAATCTCCGTGGGATTCGACCCTTACTCACGTAAGGTATTACTTGGACGACCCAGTGCACTTGCTGGTTAGTGGTACGCGTTGTGAAAAGTGTGATTCACAATTCGTGCACCACCTGGTCTGTTTTTGTTAAAAACAGAAAATCGGTTTAACCGGGTTTACGGTTTACTGGTGCAGCTTAGCACCAGCACTCTCTGATGAATTTAGCAATGCTAAGGCGTCATTATAAATGTTCTATTCTCATAATAAATATGTTACTAGTGTCATTTATGCTAGTAGCTCAGAAAATAATTTTTAGAGATGTTTTTACGAGTGTTCCGGTACACCTAGTTTTAGTAGTTGTACACCAGAGATATTTTAATATTATTTTAATCCACCTCCAAGCCAACCAATCACAACTCACCTTACACCCCCAAGACCTCCAAGGCTGTCTCATTTCATCATTTTGGCCGAAAATAACAAGAGAGAAAAGAGAGAAACTTTCATGAACACTTAATCTTCAAAGCTTGATTTCTTCTGAACTAAAACTCAAATCAAAATTCCGATTTCACCAAAATGATCCTCTCTTCTTCCTCTACATAACCATATAACATATCAAGGCTGGAAATAAGGTGAGATGGCTGTCTCCCTCCCTTTTCAACTCGGTTTTCAAGGAAAACCATGCAAAACATGTGTTTTCTTGATGTTCTTCCTTAGGAATCATGCTTAACTTGACTTGAGGGCCAAGAAACATTAATTTTCAGAAAGTCTAAGGTGAGATATCTCTTCCTAACATACTGAGTGAGATTTGGTCAGTTGAGAGTTTTTGGATTTAAAGTTGTTCTTGATGTGATTTAGGAGGAAAAAGTGCTTCAGGACCACCTGAAAGTTTAACCGGATTTGGAGCAGCAAATCAAGGTAGGGTGCCACGAAATTAATCTTGATTATTTGTGTTTGAGATGTGTGAATGTTGTATTATTTGGCTGTGCTAAAAATTGGTTGCATATATGATTGATTCTTGGTGAAAATTTGGTGAAATTTTGATGAAATTTGATGAAATTCAAGCTTTAAAGTTCATGTTCTTGGGCAGCTGGAAAAACGAAACCCTAAGCTTAAATTGAGGTTCAATTTGTGTTGAAATCATGTAGAAAAGATGGGGTTTTAGTGGCTGCTAATTTATTATGAATTATAGTAAAAATCGGTTGCTGAAAAGACTGAAAAACGGGTAAAAACAGAGAAAGAATCTGAAGAATTTATGAAGAACATGTAGAACACTTTGAGTGTGGTGAAGAACAATGAAGAACACCTTTTTGATTCATAAAAGGGCAAGGAAGTAAAATTTTTGGTGTTTAAGGGGTCATATGGTAATTTCTGGAAGTTAGGGTGGTAAAAGTAGAAATATTAGAAGTTACGGGTGGTAAAAAGTGAATTTTAAAGGTTAAAGGTTAAAGTAAAGTTAATTTTCGAAAATATATTAATAAAATAATAAATAATAATAAAATATTAAATAATAATATTTAATTAAAAATAATATTTTAATAAAAATAATAAAATAATGCGAAAAAGGTAGTTTTCTGTAAAAGCTTTAGAAAGACAACTTTAAGCGCAGAATCTCATAATTACCTTCATAAAACACCTAGGGAGTGGTAAGAACATATTAGTGAGGTAAAGATAAATAAAAGATAAAAAGTTAAAGAAAAGATAAACACCAAAAAAAAGTCTATAAAGTTTTAATGACAGAAAAACAGACAGAGACTAGTGAACGAACTAGGGCAACTTAGTTAGTACTTGAGTTGCGACTAGGGTTAGGTATTATATGAAAAGTTAAACTGTTTCAGTATAGACTTAATGAACCTATACTTGGGACAGGCGAACTATTCATACCGAAATTTACATAAACTTTAAATACATACGTTAAGCAGAGAAATCAGAGCAGAGTAGAGAAACACAGAAAATAGAGTAACCAGAGTAAAGTAAAGAGATAAAGAGAAAAAGAGTAATATAGATACAGATGAAAAGAGTAATCAGAGAAGAGAAAAGAGATACAGAGAAAAGAGTAATTAAAACAGAGTAAAGAGATACAGAGAAAAGAGAAACCAGAACAGAGTAAAGAGATATAAAGAGAAGAGTAATATAATAAAGAGCTATATTTATATATATTAGTTGCTTGATGCAACCCAGAGCTATATATATATATATATATATATATATATATATATATATTTGTTGCTTGATGCAACCCAGAGCTATATTTAATATATATTAGTTGCTTAATGCAACCCAGAGCTTCTGTAGGGAAACTAAGTTACCTACAGCTATTTTCCGCTTCCCCAGAGCAGAGCAGAGTATATATATTTTCCTGCAGTAAGCAGAGGATGTCTCAAATGAGCGGCTATTATTATATGCGCATTTATTTAGGAACGGAAAATCGTATTCGGGAAATCGGGATTACTCGTGACCGGATAAATGTCGGGATTGCGGGCAGCCAACCGACACATGAGCTCATGGCCTGCGCTAGGGCTAGACATGCATCATTCTTGTCTGCGCATCATTCTCTGTTGCATTCCTTTCTGTGTGTGATCTATTTCTTTATGTTTGTCTGCTCGTATGCTATTTTTGTGCTTTATTTTCTTGTATTCTTTTGTTTGTGTTCTACTTTCTGTTCTTTCTACTTTCTCTTTCTATCTTTATCTTCTGTTTACTGCTTCGCTATATTATGTTATTCATCTACTAATCGACACCAAATAAATGAACGTAACTAATAACCCCGGCCCTACTAAGAACTCCCCAGTTCTTACCCCTTCTCTCTCCCTTCCCCCTTCAGATGGAAGTAAGAGTACCTTACCATAGTTCGCTGATGACCGTTCGCAAGAAGAGGATTTTGCTCTAGATAGTCTTCTGAGTCTAGGGTGAATATCGTTCTCTGTTTACATGTATATACTGTGAGACCAGCCAACGTCTGCACCCCGTTCGTATGCGCACTTTAACCTAAATCCTGTGTACGAGATTCCTGTTGTGTGGCTACTTCATGAGGTACCAGAGAGACGTCCTGTGGAAAAGTCTGATCGTGCAGAGGAATAGCAGATGATGTTCTATCTTTTGATGACGTTCTACCTGACTTGAGTTGTGAAGACTTAGAACGTACTTTCCCTCGCTTTAGTAGTATAGAGGGACTAGGTGAGTATAGAGTCTAGGCTAGCCTAGGTGCCGGCTTAGGGACCTCTTGAACAGGTCAGGACCTGGGATGTTGTATATATATATATATATGTATATAGATATTATTTAGCTATATCTAGGGGTGTTCTAACTAACAGTCTATATGCTAATAAAGGCTGAATCACCGAATGTTGTCAACTACTTGTGACGTATTTTTGTGTGGTTATTTATAACTGCTTTATCTGCTATTACTTGTGAATTGATTATAAATGATTCTGTCTATTAATCCAAATGTTTTCAAAAAAAAAATACACCACGCAAATTAACTACGTTTTTAACAACGAATCAGGCTCATATGATAAATAATAGATAATAATTAGGAAGACAAATTGGTAGCGCTCAGTTTCCGGTATGATCTAGACATATTGAAAATTGGGTCGTTACAGGTTGTGCATTTCCTTTGTTATGATTGTTGAATGAATGTATGCTTTCTTTGTTTGTAGTCTATTCACGGTGTCTGTGTTTTGTTTTCTTGTATTCTTTTGTTTGTGTTTTGCTTTCTATTTTCTCTATTTATCTATTTTTTCTGTCTACTGCTTTTCGGTATTCTGCTATTTATCTGCTAAACAACATGGAATTAATGAACTTAACTAAAAACCCCGACCCTACTAAGGACTCTCCAGTTCTTATCCCATCTCTCTCCCTTCCCCCTTCAGATGGAAGCACGAGTACCTTACCGTAGTTCATTGATGATGGTTCTGCAAAGAGGATTCTGCTCTAGATAGTCTTCTGAGTCTAGGGTGAATATCGTTCTCTGTTTACATGTATATACTATGAGACCACCCAACGTCTGTATCCCGTTTGTATGCGAACTTTAACTTAAATAATGTGTACGAGACCCCTGTTGTGTGGCTACTTGATAAGGTACCAGAGAGACGTCCTATGGCAATGTCTGATCGTGCAGAAGAGTAGCAGATGATGTTCTACCTTTTGGTGACGTTCCACCTGACTTGAGTTTTGAAGACCTAGAACGTATTTTCCCTCGCTTTAGAAGTTTAGAGGGACTAGGTAAGTATAGAGTCTAGGCTAGCCTAGGAACTAGCTTAGGGACCTCTTGAACAGGTCAGGGCCTAGGATGTTGTATGTATATATATGTATATAGTTATTATCTAGCTATATCTAGGGGTGTTCTAACTAAAAGTCTTTACTTAAATAAAAGTTGGATCACTGAATGTTGTTGACTGCTTGTGATGTGTTGTTGACTGCTTGTGATGTACTTATGTGTGGTTGTTTATAACCGTTTTATCTGTTATCAGTTGCGAATTGATTATGAATGATTTCGTCTATTAATCCAAATATTTTCAAAAAAAAAATACCCAGCAAATTAACTACGTTTTTAACAACGAATCAGGCTCATATGATAAATAATAGATAATAATTAGGAAGACAAATTGGTAGCGCTCAGTTTCTGGTATGATCTAGACATATTGAAAATTGGGTCGTTACACCTTGTAGAGTTCTAGGGATATAATCTCATGAACTTCTACTTCCTCTCCATTCATGATACTATGGATCATGATAGCCCGGTCTATAGTAACTTCAGATCGGTTGCTAGTAGGAATGATTGAGCGTTGGATGAACTCCAACCATCCCCTAGCCACGGGTTTGAGGTCAAGCCTTTTTAGTTGAACCGGCATGCCTCTTGTGTCTCTCTTCTATTGAGCGCCTTCCACACAAATGTCCCTAAGAACTTGGTCCAATCTTTGATCAAAGTTGACCCTTCTAGTGAAAGGGTGAGAATCTCCTTGCATCATTGGCAAGTTAAATGCCAACCTCACATTTTCCAGACTAAAATCCAAGTAATTCCCCCGAACCATTGTGAGCCAATTCTTTGGGTTTGGGGTCACACTTTGGTCATGGTTCTTAGTAATCCATGCATTAGCATCGAACTCTTGAACCATTAAGATCCCAACTTGTTAAATGGGGTTAGTGAGAATTTCCCAACCTCTTCTTCGAATCTCATGTCGGATCTCTGAATATTCATTCTTTTTGAGCTTAAAGGGGAACTCGGGGATCACCTTTTTCTTGGCCACAACTTCATAGAAGTGGTCTTGATGCACCTTTGAGATGAATCTCTCCATCTCCCATGACTCGGAGGTGGAAGCAATTGCCTTCCCTTTCCTCTTTCTAGAGGTTTCTCTGGCCTTAGGTGCCATTGATGGTTATGGAAAAACAAAAAGCTTTAGCTTTTTCGACACCAAACATAGAATATTTGCTTGTCCTCGAGCAAAAGAAGAAAGAAAGGAGTAGAAGAAGAAGAAATGGAGGAGATGGAGGGAGGTGAGTGGTTCGGCCAAGGGGGTAGTAGTGTGTATGTTGTGTGAAAATGAAGGTTGTAAGGAGGGGTATTTATAGGGTAAGGGAGAGAGGGTATTCGGCCATGTGTGGGTGGGTTTGTGAGGGAAATGGTTTGAATTTGAATGGTGAGGTAGGTGGGGTTTTATGATGGATGGATATGAGTGGTGAAGAGGTTGTGGGGAAGAGGGTAAGATTTGATAGGTGAAGGGTATTTGGGGAAGAGGTATTGAGGTGATTGGTCAATGGTGTTTGAGGAAGAGTGTTATGGAAAGGTGTGAAGAGGAGAGAAAATGAGGTGGGGTAGGTGGGGATCCTGTGGAGTCCACAGATCCTGAGGTGTCAAGGAATTTGAGTGCCTGCACTATTCTCGTCGCCCGGACAAAGTCAAGGCAATCAACTAGAAGATGGGTGCGAGGACAAGATATGGGATCCTGGATTATCCTATGATAGTCAATCTCGGGAGCTCATGTCTTGGAGAGGACCTCACCAAAGCTTAATGAAGAAGGTTGGAACTTATGACAACCAATTGAAGGACAAACACTCTTGGAGGTTCAAGGATGGATACAAGCATAAGCCACCTTGACAAGAAGCCTCCCAATGTCCAACTTAAGTACTTAAACTAAAAGTGCTTGGTGGGAGACACCCCACCATGGTAAACTCTTTCCATTCTCTTGTAGATATAATGAATGAATGAATTAGGTTCCATTGTATATAGTTTCTTTACTTCCTGGTATATTTTCATTTGCTTGCTAAGGTGTTTATGCATTCTATGCTTTAATAAGGGATGAATCTTTGAATTGAGTTTTTGCTTGAATTGCAAGTTTTCTCAAGTTGTCTGAAAAAGCCCTTATGTTTCAAAATGCGTTTAATATTGCATCTTAGCTAGTTTAGAGTCTTAGAGAAGGATGGAAAGTTAGGAGGTCTTTTGATGCTCTTAACAATAAAAAAAAAACCCAAGCGACGCGCTAGCGCAAGGTGCGCGTGCGCGTAGGCTGCCAATTTCAACTATCTGGGCCAAGGACCAGAGAGTTGTGCCACTTTTGGGCCAACTGTGTGTCTCAATCCATGCGGATACACGTTGTATGCGTCCGCGCCACTCCCTGTTTATGCGTCCGCGCCACTCCCTGTTTCTTCATACACGCATTGGCGTACTTCGCGCCTCCGCGCCCATTCCATAAGCTCATACGATCCACGTGAACGCGCACAGTGCGCGTGCGTGTCGATGCATTTTAGCATCACCCAAGCCAAAGGACCCGATAGTTGTGCCAACTCTGGGCCTCTTTTGTGCCTCTGGCCCAGCATACCGCGAGGATGCGCATTGTACGCGTCCACGCCAACCCTTAACTCATCCATATACGCGTAGGCGCGTATGGCGCCCCCGCGCCAGCACCCTATTTCTATCACCCATGCGGTCGCGCACGATGCACGCACCCGTGGATTCAAAAACCCCATTTAACCAGAGACGCGAAGCCCTAGCACACTCACGCAAAACCCCCCCAACGTTCCATTTCTTCTCTCCCTCCATCTTCAACCTCCAACCTCTGAGCAACCCACCACCGGCTGCCCTCCGGCGAGCGACCCGCGACCATCACCACCGCCGTCACCAACCCCCTCATCCTCACTCCCTTTCTCTCCTCCACTCCACCACTCTCTGTCTCTGCTCGCTCTCACAGCCTCAGTGCCGCCCCAGCGCCACCGCGACCACCATTGTCACCGGCGCGAGCTTCACTTCACAGCAACGTTGAACCACTGCTCCACTTCACCTTTCTCTCATTTGCCCCGTTCAGTTTCTGCACCCTAGGTTCCTGCTTCCCTTGTTCTGTATCCTTTCTACTGTTTACTGTAATTCCATTAGTGTAGTTAGAATTAGCTTATTTAATTAGTTTAGTTTGATTTAGGTGGTTAGCGAATCTGGGCTGAGTAGTGGATTTAGGCTTGTTTGAGTTTCTGCTGCTATGTGAAAGTGCTCTATTTTGCTGCATTGCTCTGTGTTCATGTAATCTGTTAATGCTGCTTACTTGTGATGGATTGGTGAAGGAAATGTTGATTGAAGCAACTGCTTCTGCTCTCTGTGCTGTTTGAATTGTTTTGTTGCTGAACTATTGGCTATCTGTTACATCCATATGAACTCATATATATGATTTTGTGTTTCTAATTGTTGATGAATTCATATGGAATCTGCTTTGACTATTTGAATTTGGAAAATAGTCAATATGCTGCTGAAATGCTATCTAATTTTTCTTAACCATAATCCTTAAATTAACCTTGTTTGATGGGTGTAACAAATTCTAGTTGATGATTTTTGTTCAATTACAATCTTGTTGCTTAAATGGTTTTGGAAAATCCTTAGGGACAAGTTTTGGTCTTGCTTAAACTCTTTGCTTGTGATGCATGATAGTTTGTGTATAGGCATTGAATAGTTTGAATGAATTTTCTAATTGACCGTCACTTGTGATTTCCTTAAAATTTTGTGCCTCTTTTGCATAGACACACAAGTTTGAATATTCTCATCTATGTGACCAAATAGTTAATTATGTTCATACATAGTCTCATTAAGTCACATAGACCATGAGGTTTCCAATTCATATTTGAACTTGTGACTTGTATGCATTGCTAGAATTGGTGTTAAATGTGCTTGATTTACTTGTTTCTTAAGGTTTTGATTTCACCAACATTACTAGTGATCCTTGCATTGATTGATGGTTTGTTTCACATTAGTTGCTTTCTAGCTATATCATATTTCATCATCAATGACTTGTTACAATTCATGATTGTGAACGTGCTTACATCCCTGTTTTGTGCATTCCTTTCGAATTGAGTTAGTAATCACCATATCACTGATTTTCAAACTGATTTCTAACTTTAACCTGTTTAACCGACTGACTTCTTTTGGTTTTCAACTTAACTCTTTATATCATTCTTTTGGATATGGTGCTTTCTAAGCTCAGTAAACGAATAATGTGAAAAGTATGGTTTGAATTCTTGGTTTGAAGTTTGGTTTGAATTCTGAATTATGTTTGCTTGCATTCTAAGAAATCTCCTCTCTTTATTCACTTCATGAGTATGCTTTGCTTTGGGTGCTTTATACCTACTTGGCTATATACTTATATTATATTATCTCTATTTTTCAAGATGTCGGATAAAAGAAAAGCTGTAGCCACCACTTCCAAAAAGAGGAAGCGCTCTAAACCCGCTCACCATATGCTAACTATGCCAAGAATCCACTGAATGAAGAAGATATAGAAAATCAGTCACTTACATCCACTAATTCAACCAAATTCCCCAACCTCTACTGTGAGCTACGCTTTTCCCGTTATACAAAGAAAAATTTGAACATTGAGAAGAAGCTGAATCTTCCCAATGACGTGAGGCGTGCCATAAATGCCCGTATTTCGGAGTTGGGATTGGATTTCGTTGATAGGGACCTAGGAAGGATTAACATCTCATGGGTTAAAGATTTTTACTATAACTTCTTCCGAGTGAACTTGGATTCAGTGCACGTAAGGGGTAGAGAGATTATGATCACTGAGGAGGCTATAGGGGATGCACTGCTTTGCAGAGTTGGTACTCTTGAGACTTGTGCCTACCAGCAGGCAGAGGTGGCTATCCTTTCCATGACTTTTGACTATGAGGCGCTTAGGCGCGTGATTGCTACACCAGACGCTCCCTGGGTGATGGACTCGAACAACAAGAAGCCTAAGGGGATGCTATATGCATATCTATCTAGGGAGGCTAGGACCTGGCAGCAGATCTTTGCACACTACATCCTGCCTACCACTCACTTCTCACAGATTCTGATGGATATATTGATTCTGATTGGGTGTGTCATGGAAAGGAAATAGGTGTATTTCCTCCGACTGATTAGGCATAGCATATGGAGAGCTCACATCCGCGGCTTGCTACCGTTTTCTACGCTGGTTACTAGTTTGGCTGAGCTAGCTGATGTCTCGTGGGAGGACGATGATGCGACGCCACCACCCCCAGATGATGATGACAAGGAAGTTACTATTCCATGGGGTGGATGGGTGCACGAGAAGCCCTCGATGAGACGTCATTCTCGGGCTAGAGCGGTAGTTGAGGCAGCCAGACCCTCACCCTCCATAGCAGCAGCAGGACCCTCTTCCTCCACAGCAGCCGCAGCATCAGTGCCACCACCACCACCAGTACCTGAGCTGACTTATCTGTTGGTGCAGCACCTTCTTCGCTTCATGGTGCATTTCGAGCGTCGTGTCATGCGACGTCTTGACCGCTTAGACCAAGTATTTGCATCACAGGGCATTGAGCTTCCTCCACTCCTAGACTCTCCTGCCTCTGACAAGCAGGACCAGGAGGAGGAGCATAGTGAGGAGCTGACACAGCAGGAGGCACCATCAGAGACGCAGACCACCACTGAGGTCCAGCATGACATTCCTGAGCCACAGCCAGTACCACCTCCAGTCCCACAGCCTGAGCCTGAGCATGAGCCACAGCCTGGTGCGATTGTTGACCTCCATCCCGAGCTTCAGTAGTAGCATCGAGGACGATGCTTAATTCTAAAGTGTGGGGAGGTCACCGTTCGTGACCGGCGTTTCCATTTATGTGGTGAACTTTCAGACTTTTATTTCTATTCGCTACTACTCTATTTTGTTCTATTCCACACTTTATGTTTTAGATCATTTTAGGATTACTATACATATTTATGCTATCGTAGATACTCTTATTTTGGTTGTTGCACACTCTTAGTATATATATATATATATATATATATATATATATATATATATATATATATATATATATATATTTTGCATCTTGGTTGTGTTTTGCATCTTAGTTGTTGATTGTGATTAGAAAATTAATGGATTGCTAAAAATCTAGTCAACCATTTTTATATAAGAAATGTGTTTTGATTGAAAAAGGGGTAAACTAGGAGAATTTTTAAAATTTTCTAAATCAAAATATTGAATTAGAATAAGCTTAATCAATATAATGAAAATTTCCAAGAAACTCATTTTTAGGGCACCACCCCAATTGGTTGAAATTTTTTTAGAACTTGCTTGAGCTATATACCTGTGGATCATGTTTTGAGCTGAGAACACAAGCATGTGAGAATTGAGCCTAATTGTGTGGTTACATCATACATAACCACTTACTTCCATTCTTGTGTGCATTATTCTCCTCCTATGATTGTAATCCTTGATTTGTTTGATTCTTTATATCCATTAATTTGTGTATACATGCATTTATATGAGTGAGGCCATTGTTCAAATAGCTCACTTACCCAAATAGCCTACCTTTTATCTTCCATTGTTAGCCAATTTTGAGCCTATGCTTAACCCAATTATTCTTAATTGTAGCACATTACAAGCCTAAGTGAAAAACAATAAATATCCCTTAATTTGGATCTTTGATTAGCCTAGGCTAGTGAGAGTGTTTATCATCTTATTTTGGGGAAGTTGGGAACATTGGGTAGAGATAAAAGTGTGTTTATGTTTTTGTTGAAAAATATTGGGAATTGGGTACATACTCATGTATTAATCATGTGTAAACCATATGCATTGATGCTCTTGTATATAAAAAAAAATAAATTTTTAAATAAATTTTTCATATATAAAAGAAAGAAAAAGAAAAGCAATAAAAAAGGAACAAAATGCCCCAAAGTGAAGTTCAACAAGAGTCAATGCATAGGTGTGGTGATCAAAAAGAGAATACATGAGTGTGTGGAAAAAGTGAAGAATGGGTAGTTAGGTTTGTTTAGAATTGTATAGGTTGTCATAGGTTAGGTGGGAAGTTTAAGCTAATCAAAGATTCAAATCTCAAGCTCACTTGACCATGTGCATCCTACCTTGACTCTAGCCCCATTACAACCTATGGGAAAGACCTCATGATATTTGTATGCATGCATAAAGTAATTGTTGATTGTTAGATGAAAAACAAATCTTGGAAAGCATGATTAGGGGAGAATTGAGTGAATCAACCCCATACACTTGAGTGCTTAGAGCGGATACACATCCGGCGAGGGTTCGATCGCTCAATTACATGTTTCCACCCATGATCATCTTTTCTTGCAAGTTTGTGAACTCTTTCAATGATTCAATCCAATTGTGGTTTGCTTGATTGCTAATACCCTAGCCCTTGTGCTTATATGCGTATTCTTGGAGGTTGATTTATTTTGACTAAGCCATTGCATCATGTAGATAGATTGCATTTAGTAGTTGCATTGAATAAATGTTAATACCCTTTTGCTTCTTCTTGATTTTAGCATGAGGACATGCTTAGTTTAAGTGTGGGGAGATTTGATAAACCCCGATTTCGTGATTTATCTTGTTCTTATTTTGGGGGATTTTGTCAATTTTTCTCGCATTTATTCAATGAAATAGCATGGTTTTGTAATTCTCCCTTGAACTTTGCTTAAGTGTAAAAACATGCTTTTTAGGCCCTAAATTGGTGATTTTAATTCACTTTAATTCCATTCGATGCCTTGATGTGTTTGATGAGTGATTTCAGGTCCATAAGGCAAGTATTGGATGGAAGAAATGAGGAGAAAAGCATACAAAAAGGGAGAATGCATGGAGAAACAAAGATTGGGAATGCACCAAAGGACGCGCACGCGCACCAGGCGCGCACGCGCAAAAGTGATTTCGCCTATGGACGCGCACACGTACATGCCGCGTCCGCGCGGGTTAAGAATTTGCTAGCGACGCGCACACGCACATGGCGCGCATGCGCCGATACTCTCACGTGGCCCACTTGAAGGCAAAACGCTGGGGGCGATTTCTGAGCTGCCCAGGCCTAAATCCAACTTGTTTCTGAGTGTATTCTATGCAAAATTGAAGTCCAAGCAAGGGGGGAGCAATTAGTTTAGCCAACATGAGCCTTTAATTAGTTTTCTAGAGAGAGAAGCTCCCTCTTCTCTCTAGAATTAGGTTAGGATTAGGTTAGATTATTTTAATTTCATGTTTAATTACTTGATCTCATCTTGTTTCTTCTATAATTTCTTCTTTCTACATCTTGATTCTCTTAGTTTTTATGTTAATTTCCCATTTTGCTCTCTTTTGTGATGATGAGTCATGTTGGATTTGTTTACATTTAATGCAATTTTGATGTTGATGTTTCTTCAATTGATGAATTGAGTTGTGATCTCACTTTTCTTGCAATTGATAGTGGTAGATTTTAGCATCTTGCAATTTATGATGTTGATTTTTATTGCATTCTAAGTGTTTGATGAAATGCTCTCTTTAGTTCTTGAGTAGTTTTATCAACTCTTGGCCCAAGCCAAGGGACTTGAGTGGTCTTGAGTTTTTGGATATAATGGATTTGGTAATTTGAGAACCCTGTGTGATCAATTTGAAGCCCATTGACGCTAACCCACAACTAAGCCAATTGGTAGGTAGGTTAGGACTTATGGGTGGATATGATCAAGCCTGTTTGACATACTTCAAGTCTAGGAGTAAATGTTACGTACTTAAGGCTTCGAGAAGTAAACTTAATGGGTTGGCCTCTCATAATTGTCTTTAATTGGTTTGTTAACTAGGATGATGATCTTAAGTACCCAAGTCTTAGCCAAGAGTTCTTTATTTTGCTTTCTTTACTTACTCACTCAGTCTACTTCCTTGCCATCTTATAAACAAAACCCCTTTTTACCCTATCATAGCCAATATGCATGCACTCCATTGGTTCCTAGGGAGACGACCCGGAGTCCAAATACTCCGGTAAATTTTCATTAGGGTTTGTTACTTGTGACAACCTAAATTTTTGTATGAAAGGACTATTGGTTGGTTTAGAAACTATACTTAACAACAAGACCTCATTAGATAAATTCTAAACCGCCGAAAGTCACGATCATCACTGAGTAAGAGAGAAGAGTTCTGGGATCTTACATAAATCTAAACCCAGGACACTGTGGAAGTAGCATCCAAAAGCCAACCATACATGCCAATAACTTTGAACTAAAGCCACAGCTCATCACCCTTGTTCAGAACAACTGTTCATTCGGAGGAAGTGTCCAAGAAGACCCTAATCAACATCTAACCACATTCCTAAGCATATGTGATACTGTGAAGTCTAATGGTGTTCATCCTGACACCTATAGACTGCTTCTGTTTCCCTTCTCACTCAAGGACAAATCATCTAAATGGCTGGAATCCTTCCCGAAGGAGAGTTTAACAACATGGGAAGATGTGGTGAACAAATTCTTAGCGAGATTCTATCCTCCTCAAAGAATCAACAGGTTGAGAGCGGAGGTACAAACCTTCAGGCAACAAGATGGTGAAACTCTCTATGAAGCATGGGAGAGGATTAAGGACTTGACAAGAAGGTGCCCGCCAGATATGTTCAATGAATGGGTGCAGTTACACATTTTCTATGAAAGTCTTTCTTATGAATCAAAGAAGGCAGTAGACCACTCATCTGGGGGATCTCTGAACAAGAAGAAGACCATTGAGACTGTAACTGAGAATGACTACTTCTATGCTTTTGAAAGAGGCAACACTAGAGGAGTGATGGAGCTAAACAACGTAGATGTATTGCTGGCCTAGAACAAGATGATTACTAAGCAGTTGGCTGACCTTAGGAAGAATGCAAGATGGTTACTATAAGTGATAGGGAGACTGAGGAAGAGCTGAACAAACCCTTCGAACACTATGGAGATACTTCAGCAGAGAAGCAGGAAGAGGGTCACCAAGAAACCAAAATTACACAAAAAGAGATGCTAAAACTCTATGCACCCTTCCCTCAAAGACTCAAGGTTGGTGTAGAAAAAAGAATATACTCAAAGTTCCTTGATATGTTTGTATCTCTCCATGTAAACATACCATTCATCAAGGCCCTCCAACAAATGCCCTCATACATTAAGTATATGAAGGAGCTACTGACTAGGAAAAGCTCACTCAAAGGAGGGCAAACAATAGTGATGAATAAGGAGTGCAGTGCTCTCATTCAACTAGAGTTGCCTACAAAAAGGAAGGACCCAGGGAGTTTTCACATCCCCTGTGCCATAGGAGACACACTGATTGATAAGGGACTCTGTGATCTGGGAGCAAGCATTAATTTAATGCCTCTATCTCTCATGAAGAAGTTGCAGATCAATGAACTAATGCCCACAGATGTAGTCATCAGGCTAGCTGACAAAACTCAAAAACAAGCAGTAGGAGTGGTGGAAAACGTGTTAGTGAAGGTTGGGAATTACTTCCTTCCCATAAACTTTGTCATATTGGAAATGGAAGAGAGTCACCTTCACCCAATCATATTGGGAAGACCATTCCTAGCTACAGCCAGAGCGCTCATAGATGTGGAGTGAGGAGAGCTAATACTGAGGATACATGATGAACAACTCGCCTTCAATGTCTTCAAACCCTCACAAGAAGCAGATCAGGAAAACAAGGAACCAAGGGGAGAGCACGATAAAGCACTGGTGGAAGAAACAAGCATTGAAGCACAAGCTGTACACCTGGGAACCCCTTTGATTGATGAGCAAGACAGTCAGAAGTTGTCACAGCTAAAGGAAAGGAGGAACCTAAACCACCAGAGTCATATGAGACCAGCAACAAAATTTCATTGGAAAAAAAGGCCACAAAGAGCATGGCAACATCAAAAGAAACAAGGAAGAAGGCACCAAGGAGATGGAGGAACAAGAAGATCCCTACAGAGGATTTCTCTCTAGGGGATAAAGTGATCAAAGCTTATTTCCTAATTATCCCACCTCATCTCCCCACCATCCCAACTCAGCAACCTAAAGTTTTTACCATCAACAAAATTCTCTCCCTAGAACATGTGGAGATCCTTGATGAAGCCAATGGAGATAGGTTTACTGCGAGGGGGGAAGATCTGAAGCATTACCAACCACCCAGACAAAGGCAGAACGTCAAGCTAGTGACACTAAAGATGCGCTTCATGGGAGGCAACCCATGTTCTATATGCTTTTAAAGTAGTTAATAATTCAAGGTTCATGAATTCCAAATCAACTTTGACATATACTTGAATGAATCCTTTTATGCAGCACATAGTGAAGAACAAGTTTGGTGTTCAAGGCATACTAAGAGAGCATAAATACAATTCATATCATGTTACTCTTAGAGCCTTGAACAAAACTTTGTACACCACATAGACACAAACTAAGTTGGTGTCACCAATGTTGCATACATGAACAATTAAATAGTCAGTTGGTTTGCATTCATGAATAGCACTTAGTTAGTTAGAAAGCAAAACTTTAAAAAGTAGTTATCCCAATTTTTTTTAATTTTGCCGCCACTTTCCACAATTTCATTTATCACATCCATTTTGTTTTGTAGGAGAATTGATGGGACAATTGAAGGAGAAGGTTTCGGCCACCACAAAAGGAGAGGACTACACACGTGTCTTCAAGGGGAATGCATTGGGAAATGTTGCCATGCAACATTGAAAGAATGACACGCTTGGAAATCGAACCAACCCCATCATAAAGTTGATGATCCTTGTGCTCATCCCATGCTAAACCCCATCCGTTCATCATACACCCACTCCATCAATCTACACCTTTCATTCACTCACCACTTTCCTATATAACTGATTCTTATTCCGTACCCCTTTCACATTCCAATTTCCATTCTTTACACTTCCTACTTTCGGCACCCAAATCATCTTATCCCATCAAAGTACTCTCACCCACTTCCTTAACTATAACCCATCTTAACCGGCCAAAGTCCATCACTAACCAATAATTCTCAACACCTTCACATCTCAAAAGTCACTTATGGCATCAAGCTCCAAAAGAAGAAAGGGGAAGGAGCCTATGGAGCAACGCCCTTTCGATGAGAAGAAATTTAGAACCTTTCACCATGCATTGCAATTCGGGTGGATGGTTGATAAGGAGATCATATATGAGCTAGGCTTTCAAGTCAGAAAAACTGAGTTCCCCAAAATCACAGAGAAGGTGGAAAAGAGAAGATGGGAGCTCCTTACTGATCCAGTCATAAAAGTAAATGCAACTCTTGTAAGAGAGTTTTATGCAAATGCAGTCAGGTATGATAAGGCGGATGACTCCTATATAAGCTTCGTGAGAGGGGTAACCATGAACTTCAGCCCCATGAGCATCATGAGGGCGTTAAAGCTACGAACCATACCATTTGCAGAAGAAAGCTATCACTCCATAATAGATGGCAGCCCCAATCATGACCAGATTGTGCAAGATATTTGCATGCAAGGAGCTGACTGGGTACGAGATCCTCAGGGGAAACCCAAGTTCATCAAGAGAGGGGACCTCACCCCTGAAGCAAAGGGGTGGTTTGAAATTGTAAGGAGATCCATCCTTCCTGCCGGGAATAACTCAGAGGTGAATCTTAAGAGAGCAACAATGGTGTAATGTATACTTAAAGGGGGAGAGATCAATGTTCATGAACTCATAGCCCAAGGTATTAGGAAGATGGCTGAGAAAAGCGATTCTGGAGGAAGCTTAGGCTACCCCAGCACTATTTTCCGTCTGTGTGACAGGGCTAGGGTGGTGTTCGAGCATGAGGATCCCGAGTGGATAAAAGTGGGAATCCCAATTACTGTTCGATGGATGCATGTTGTTGCATCTCCCCTACCTCAACGAAAGCCAAGAGAGAGGCCAGCCCATCAAGTGGTAGAAAGACAAAACCTAGAGGAGCAAGCCCCTTTGGACATGCACCAACTACTGGAAGCCATTGATGGCTTATCTAGACAATACTTGGAAAATCAAGGGGCACAGAAAGAGCTTCAACTACAGTTGATGGACCGTCAAGAAGAATCACTATCTAAATGGATGAATCAACAAGGGGAGTGGCAAAAGCAAATGATGGAGCAGCAAGTGGAACAAGGGAAACAATGGGGTGAATCCTTCCACATGTTGGAACAAAGGCAGGATCAACAACAAGAAGCCATCCAAAAGCTAATCAATATCCAAGCACATCAAGGTGCACACATACATGAAATGCATCGGAAACAATTAGAATAGGCAGAACTCTTCGACGAATACAGGGCGTTCTCAGAAGGAGTTTACATGAATGAGACTGGACATCATGTGAACACTCAAGCCAGGCTCGGATACTTAGTTGGACAACTGCCTATATTGCATCTGGGAATTACAAGATATGAAGAAGTGAAAGATGAATTAGCGCGAGAAGAAAGAGAAAGGGTAGAAAAGAGTCATGAATCAGTAAGGAAGGCACTTGAGGATTGGAAAAAAGCCAGACTGGCACGGATACAAGGAAACACAAGTGGACACAAAGAGGACAAACAAGATGGAGAGTATGAGCACCCCCATGAGTAAAAGGTGGTGGAGTTCCCTCTTTGTTCCATCTTTTTCAAGTTTTAAATAAGGAAAATCATGTATGAAATAGAACATGTTTCCATGGTAGTTTAGAATTTTAAGTTTTGCCTTTAAGTTTTCATTGCTTAGGTCTATGCTTGCTAGTCTAATGTCACTGCTGCATTTTCACCTTGCTCACTTGTATGCTTGTCCTTTAAGTCAAATAAAAAGGGATGTTATGAAAGACCAGAGTGATGTTCAAATTGTGGAATAAGTTCTTAAGCTTGTGGTGTAGTAATTACTTAGCTAAGTTGGTTAACCAACAAGGCAGGAAGGCGACTATCTGTCCTGAATCATATGCTTGAAACACACCCCATGAGACTATCTAATTAACAAGATCCTAATAAGAAAAAGGGAAAGAAAAATGAAAGTTGAGAAATAAAGAAAAAGAGTAAGAAATAAGGCTAGGCACCAAGGGTTGAATCTTAAGGCATGTGTCTGTGGTGCTCTTGTGTAAAGGATATACTTGGATGAATAAGCTCTCAGGGGTGCCTTATCACTTGGTAACTTGGGTTAACTAACCCAGGATTATCAGCTGAAAGTCCACTATCAAGAGTAACCTTTGCTACAGAACACTTAGTAAACCAAAGAGGTGCTAGACACCAAGGTCTCAAGTAAGAAAATAACAAACAATGTGCCTGTGGTGTGTATGTATGGGAGAAAGAGACTTGAAGGAGTAAGTCCTTAGGGGTGTCTTAACACCCAGCACCTTGGACCAACTGGTTCGGGAGTGCTAGCTGAAAGCTTATCTTAAAGAGTCGCCCCCTTACAAAGCACCTAGTCTAAGAACACAATTAAACCCTGAAAAGACAAAGGGATCAATGAATAAAAGTCTCATAGGGTGCAATCAAGTGAGAATTCCAAGGCATGATAAAGGTCTGAAAGCCAGTGAAGGAATGAACCTAAGTTGCTATGCATGAAACCCCATAAAACCAAGGACATAACTTCCACAATAATGACTCATTTCTCTTGTCATTTCATTCATCATTCTCATGTTTCAGTACTTGCTTAGGGACAAGCAAGCTTTAAGTTTGGTGTTGTGATGCTAGGGCATTTTGGCCAGTTTCACTGACCTTTCCTTTACTGTTTTAGGGTAGTTTCATGTATTTTCTTAGGAAATAAGCAAGTTTTGGGTAGATAATCACTTACATCTTGATTCAAGCAAATATTATAAATTTTACATGATTTTATGATAATTATGCATGAATTGAATGATAAAATAGATGATGCATGATCTCATAACTTGGATTAGAGCTTTGATGCATTTTATTTGCTTGATTTCAGGACAAAGGAAGCAAGGAAGAGCCACGTTAGCAGCCACATTAATCTAATTAACGTGACCACTAACGTGGAATAGGAATGAACTTACAACATTAATGAGAAAAGTGATTGCCAATAACGTCTTCGAAGCCATCATAGCCCACGTTAAATGCCACGTTAACTACATTAACGTGGTAGTTAACGTAGAGGAAAAGGGAGCTCCAGCGTTAGTGGTAAAAGTGAATACCACTAATGCTCCAAATTGGCAATTGGCCACGTTAAGAGTCACGTTAACTCAGTTAACGTGAACTCTAACGTGGAAGGGGAAAACAATGCCAACGTTAGTGATACTCACCTTTGTCACTAACTTTGGACTAAGCCAAAATTGCCCACGTTAGTGGTCACGCTAAGACCACTAACATGAAGAGTAACGTGGAGCCAAGCATGATGAGCCAACGTTAGTGACACTCACCTTTGTCACTAACGTTGGAGATGGCAATCATTAACACGTTAAGAGTCACGTTAACTAAGTTAACGTGAACTCTAACGTGGGAAGGTGAGGTGTTTGGAGCGTTAGTGACAAAGGTAAATGTCACTAACGCTCTCGAGGCTAAGGCATGCCCACGTTAAGAGCCACGTTAGTTATACTAACGTGAACTCTAACGTGAGGAAAAGGGGGCTAAGAGCAACGTTATTGGCAAAGGTGAACGCCAATAACGCTTGCGATGGACCAAGAGGCAACGTTAGTGGTCACGTTAGTGCCACTAACGTTGAAGTTAACATGGACCATTTTGGGTTAGGAACGTTAGTAAAAAAGGCGATCGTCACTAACGTTCTCGAACCCACATTTTCACTTAACGTTAACACCACTAACGTCCTAGCTAAAGTCCATGCCTACTTCACACTTTCTCTACAAGTAAAGCTGAGCCCACTGAAGATTCCAAACTGCTTCAACTCAAGATCCAAAGGCCCATATCCAAAGACTTGAAGAGCCAACTAGAAGATTAGAAGAGTAATATATATAGGAGTAGTTTTGAACTAGTAAAAAAGAGCCTTTGGGGGGGCATTGGGAGAACTACTCTCTGTATAATTTTACTTTCTCTGCAACTTCTAGTTTTACTTTTAGAATGTATTCTCCATCTTTGCTTTCCATTCCCAGAGCTATGAACAACTAAACCCCTTTCATTGGGTTAGGGAGCTCTGTTGTAATTTGATGGATCAATAATAGTTTTCATTCTTCTTCTTCTTTCTTTTCTCTTGATTTTACTAGAAATCTTTCAGTCTTCATCCAATTGGGTAGTTGTCTTGGAAAAGAAGCTATCCATACTTGGATCTCTTCGGAACCTTGAAAGAGGAATGAAGAGATCATGCTAGAAATGCTTTCTCATGTTGGACCAAATTGGGGTTTGGACGGATATGGTGACATATAATCCTCCCAATACTTTGATTTGGAAATACATGTGGTATAATCAGTGACCATACTTCATCTCTTCTCATGAGCAATTAGACCAAGGAATTGGCTATTGATCAAGGTTTGAGAGATTGAATTACCAAGGAATTGGAGTTCAATCACTTAAGATTGCCAAGGAGATCAATGAATGCATTGATTGAGGAAGAGATGAAAATGAACTTGATCCAGAGAATACAACATCTCCTGAGCCCAATGAACTCCCAATTTTTGATCTTACCCATTCTCTTTAATTTCCGCCATTTACTTTTATGCTCATCTTCCCCATTCCCCATTTAAGATTCTGCAATTTATTTTCCACCATTTACATTCAGCTCTTTATTTCCAGCATTTACAGTTTCTGCTATTTACTTTCCAGCCATTTAATTTCCTGCAATTCTCAAATCAAATTCTGCTTAGCTCAACTAGAACATTCCTCTAATTAAAGTTGCTTGACCAATCAATCCATGTGGGATTCGACCTCACTCTATTGTGAGTTTTTACTTGACGACAATTTGGTATACTTGCCGAAGAAAATCTGTTGAGAGACAGTTTTCGTGCATCAGTGTTTAAACGCCAGTAAGTCTATCCTCCAGAGTGTGCTATTTTTAATGCTATTTTTCATTCTGTTTTTGATTTTTCAGTTGTTTTTGTGACTTCACATGATCATCAACCTAAAGAAAACATCAAATAGCAATGGAAAATAAATAAATATAATTAAATAACATTGAGTTGCCTCCCAACAAGCGCTTCTTTAATGTCAATAGCTTAACAGTGAGCTCTTAGAGAGCTTCACAGAGATTCAGAGCTTGATGTTGGCCTCCCAACACCAAACTTAGAAGTTGAGTGTGGGGGCTCTGTTTGACTATGTATTGAGAGAAGCTTTTCATGCTTTCTCTCCATGGTTATAGAAGAAGATCCTTGAGCCTTAAACACAAGGTAGTCCTCATTCAATTGAAGGACTAACTCTCCTCTGTCCACATCAATCACAACTCTTGTTGTGGCTAGGAAGGGTCTTCCAAGGATAATGGATTTATCCTCATCCCTTCCAGTGTCTAGGATTATGAAATCAGCAGGGATGTACAGGCCTTCAACCTTTACTAAGACATCCTCTACAAGTCCATAAGCCTGTTTCCTTGAATTGTCTGCCATCTCTAGTGAGATTCTTGTAGCTTGCACCTCAAAGATCCCTAGTTTCTCCATTACAGAGAGGGGCATGAGGTTTACCCCTGACCCCAGGTCACACAGAGCCTTCTCAAAGGTCATGGTGCCTATGGTACAAGGTATTAAGAACTTTCTAGGATCCTGTTTCTTCTGAGGTAATTTCAGTTGAACCAGATCATTTAGTTCATTGATGAGCAATGGGGGTTCATCCTCCCAAGTCTTATTACCAAATAACTTGGCATTCAGCTTCATAATTTCTCCTATATACTGAGCAACTTGTTCTTCAATAATATCTTCATCCTCTTCAGAGGAAGAATACTCATCAGAGCTCATGAATGGCAACAGTAAGTTCAGTGGAATCTCTATGGTCTCTGTATGAGCCTCAGATTCCTTTGGTTCCTCATTAGGGAACTCCTTGGAGGCCAGTGGACGTCCATTGAGGTCTTCCTCACTGGAAATCACTGCCTTTCCCTCCTCTACAGGTTCGGCCATATTGGTTATAATTATGGCCTTGCACTCTCTTTTTGGATTCTCTTCTGTATTACTTGGGAGAGTACTGGGAGGGAGTTCAGTAATTTTCTTACTCAGCTGACCCACTTGTGCCTCCAAATTTCTAATGGAGGACCTTGCTTCAGTCATAAAGCTGAGAGTGGTCTTAGAGTGGTCATAAAGCTGACTACGTTGAACATCATGTAGACCGCTTTGTGGTTGTCAGGCACGTGATCTTGGCTAAGCGAGTAACGAAAATTGGGTGATTGTCACGGGTCACCCCTTCATTCTGACTTAACTGAATTAAGTACGAGATTATATCTTGGAGAAGAAGTAGGCGTGAATTGAATCGAAAAATAGTAGTAATTGCATTAATTCATGAAGAATAGCAGAGCTCCATACCTTAATCTATGGGGTGTAGAAACTCCACCGTATATAAAATACATAAGTGAAAGGTCTAGGCATGGCCGTGAGGCCAGCCTCCCAACGTGTACAATGGCATAAGCTCAACAAAAAAGACCGAGTGTCAAATAAATCTCTAAAATTAGATTTTATACTAAACTAGTAACTAGGGTTTACAGAAAATGAGTAACTAAGTGCAGATAGTGTAGAAATCCACTTTCGGGGCCCACTTGGTGTGTGCTTGGGCTGAGCATTGAAGCTTCCACGTGCTTAGGCTGTTTCCTGGAGTTAAACGCCAGCTTTGGTGCCAGTTTGGGCGTTTAACTCCAATTCTGGTGCCAGTTTGGGCATTTTACACCAAGATGTTTTAAGCTGACTTTGAACGCCAGTTTGGGCCATCAAATCTCGAGCAAAGTATGGACTATTATATATTTCTGGAAAGGCCAGAATGCCTAATTTCCAACGCAATTGAGATTGCACCAATTAGGTTTATGTAGCTCCAGAAAATCCACTTTGAGTGCAGGGAGGTCAGAATCCAACAGCATCTGCAGTCCTTTTTCAGCCTCTGAATCAGATTTTTGCTCAGGTCCCTCAAAAAATACACAAACTCACAGTAAAGTCCAGAAATGTGATTTTTGAATAAAAACTAATAAAAATATAATAAAAAATAACTAAAACATACTAAAAACTATGTAAAAAAAATACCAAAAAGGGTATAAATTATCCGCTCATCAAATACCTACATGGAAGATTGCTCCTCCATGCCATAAAATAATCCACACTGTGATGAATTCGACAATCACTCAAGTTGTAGGTGGGAAGATCAAAACCAAACAACATTCAATAGTTCATACTCCACTCATCAATAGACATCATCACTGGAGTGTGCTTTCAATAAATTCATGCAAAATTGTCCGCCAATGCCACAAGATGATCCACACTCTGATGAATTCTACAATAATTCACATTGTGGATGGGAGGATCAAAATCAAAATGCATTTGACAGTTCATATTCCACTTATCAAGAGCCATCATCACTTGAGCAAACCTTCAACTCATTTATACAAAGTTGTCCAACTTCACCTCCCCATTTTTCATTTAAAAATCCTTCATCACTTGACTATACCTCAACACAAAGCTTCATCCAAGATCCATTCAATTCATTTCACCAACCGCAAGACACACCTGATTACTCACAAAATTCATTTCATATCCCTCAACTCACCACAATACCCACAAGCCCACAAAATCCACCCCCAATTTGCTTCTCTCTTGCTACAAGCAGAACAATGCCTGCAAAGTGCCATAGACTCTAGGGAGAGAACTAGCGAATCTTTGGAAAAACAAGAACAATCCTGAAAAGAGCAAGAGATCCTCTTCAAAAAGATGGATGGGCACTTAGAGCAAATAAGGAGAAACTTAGAACTGCTGAGCAAGGAAGATGAAGACCAATTGGTGGATGTGAAGGAGGAAGTGGAAGAGCAAGAAGAAGAGGCACCTGTGTCAAGCAAAATTTCAATGAAGAATGAAGTGGTGGAGATATTTGAACCTTCAAATGCATATCTACAGAAGCCACTTGGGATGATAATGGAACATGAAAACTCACAACCCACACAAACTTCCCTGAACCAAAAACTCTCAACACTAGAATCTATAATTGAAAGATATGAAGAGGAGATAAAGAAATCTTGGGAAGAACAATAAACCTCCTCTATGAAAGTGCTATTACATCAAATGTTGAGTGCAAAAGAGGAAGTGGAAGAACAAGAAAGTGAGGAAGACAATCAAGGAAGTCCATATTCAAGTGAGGCAGAAAGTTGCATAGAAGAATGGCTCATTGAACCACCAATTCAAGAGGCTTTTGATGAAGATTAAGCTCCAACAATCACACAGCAACCATGTCTTGATATCCAAGGAGTGAAGGCAACCAAAAAGAACACCGAAGAGAGGATTGTGACCAAGATACCAAGGACAACATTCAAGAAAAGGTCAACTGCAAACAATCCTACCCCTCAGGGGACAATAGGTGAATCTTCTCCTCCTTGAGGTCATTCCTCTTAACAAACTGGAAGAAGAGGAAGAAAGTGAAGAACAACATGTCAAGCTAATAAAACTAAAGGAGCGCTTGTTGGGAGGCAACCCAACCTTAGGTAACATCTCATTTCTCTGCTTTGTTTATTTTCTTTCCTTGCTTTGTTTATTTTCAATAAATTGGCATATGGTTACATTCTATGTTTGGTGTTACCCTGCAACAATCTGTTTTCAATCTTTCTAGATGATTGTATCAATTCAAAAATGAAAGTGTCACACTAAGATTCTAAGTTTTGTGTACCACTTATTTTTCTATGCAATTTATCTAGCAACACCACTTGTCTGCATAATCATGATGCCTGTGCAAGGTTATCTTTCTTTTGGTTTAACATTTTTATTATTATATTTTAGTCATTTCTTTATTTTTAATGCTTTCATTATTTTGCTCCTTAACTGTTTTTGTTAAATACCTCCCCAAGAAATCCTTATTCATGACAGATTCTTCCCTTGGTGATTGTATTTAACATATAATAGTTTCTTTTGTTTAGTTTTAGTTCAAATGAATTGACATATGATTACATTCTAAGTTTGGTGTTGTTATGCAACAAAATTTTCTTCCAATCTTTACTGGATACTTGCATCAATTCCAAGTGAAAGTGTCATACTAAGTTTGGTGTGCCACTTATCTTTTATGTAGTGTATCATACACACCCTCTTATTTTTGCAATCACAATGTCTCTGTCTCCTGTGCATTCATGGTTATTTTTAATCTTGCTTGCTTAAACACATGTGCTACTGACATTTCATCATGTCATGTTTTTCTATGCTTTTTCATACAAGAAATTAATAATTAGTGCTTAAATATTGAATGCTTTTGTGCTTAAATGGTATATTTCTTTGATCTTTTAATTTTATAAATTTTGTAGGAAATAAGTAGAAAAAGAAGCAAAAAGCACAAAATAAGCTAAAAAGGAGAAAAGAGAGATTCTGGGACACATTTTGGAGTTTGGGCACACTTTGGAGCCTTAGGCCACGCTTTTAAAAGCGTGGCCCATGACTAAATCAAGGAAGGGTGCTCTATTTCACCATCAACGCTCATTTGCAAAGAGAACGCTATGGTGGCTTACTGAGCGTTTTCGGGCAAATCCGAAATTGGGAATTGAAAAATTGGTATTCACGCGCACGCGTCGAAATTGCAACTTTGGAAGGCCACGCGTACGGATGCATGACGCGTACGCGTGGGGAGTGGCATTTCAGAAGATCACGCGTACGCGTAGGTGACGCGTACACGTGGGACAGCGTTGTCAAAGCGAGCGCTACATTCACAAAGTGACCGCTGATATGACGCGCAGCCATATGGCACGCGTACGCGTCATAAGCTCAAAATCTGAAGATCACGCATACGCGTAAGTGACGTGCACGCGTCGATGGGCAAAAAATGCAAAAGCACGCGCATGCATGAGGGACGCGTACGCGTGGGTGCTTGAACGCTCCGTTCTCTAAATGAATGCTACGCTTTCCTAGAGGCTGCAACTCTGCTCAATTTGTCTGATTCCAAGCCCAATTGAAAATTCAAAGCAAGCAGAGCCCAGTATCATCACTCAAAGGCACAAGCAATAATTAGATTAGGAATTTCATTTTGATTTGTAATTTTTTTGCAATTTCATTTTCATTTTGTAAAGCCTATATAAAGGCATCAGTTTCATTTCATTGAAACAGATCTGTTAGGCTGCAGTAGTAGTAGGCAGCAATAGGAGTAGGAGTAGGAGTAGAATAGAAGGCTCTCTTGAAACACTTTTATTTTTTTTTGCACCTTTACATTCTAGTATTGAATTCAATTTGACTTATGTAATTTCAGTTTCTGATAATCCTCTTCTGCAAATTTACTTTCTACAACTTTACATTTGAGTTTGCTGTGATCTGAATTTACTTTTCATGCAATTTAAATCTTCTGCAATTGTTCTGAGTTCTGATTTACTGCTTTCTTTAATTTCCCTGTAACCAATTCCATTTACATTTGCTGTAATTTATATTTCTTGCTCTTTAAGTTCCAGTCAATTTAATTTCTGCATTTTACAATTGCTGTAATTTATATTCTGCTAGTTCAATTTCACCCAATTTACAACTGTTAGCTTGACTAGACTAATCACCTCACTATAGTTGCTTGATCCATCAATCCCTATGGGATCGACCTCACTCTTGTGAGTTATTACTACTTGATGCGACCCGGTACACTTGCCAGTGAGTTTGTGTGAAAATCTAATTTTCCCTTATCAAACCTCCTGATCAGTTGTTTGTATCTTTCCCAAGCTTCATAGAGGGATTCACCTTCTCTTTGTCTGAAGGTTTGAACTTCCACTCTGATTTTGCTCATCTTTTGAGGAGGAAAAATTTAGCCAAGAAAGCATTAACCAGCTTTTTCCAAGAGTCTAGGCTCTCTTTTAGTTGAGAATCCAACCATATCTTAGCTTTGTCTCCTATAGTAAAGGGAAAGAGAATAAGTTTGTACCACAAGATTCACTCCATTGCTCTTAATAGTATCACAGATTTAGAAGAATTTAGCTAGGAACTGATGTGGATCTTCCAGTGGAAGTCCATGGAACTTGCAACTCTGTTGCAGAGGAGAGACTAACTGAGGCTTAAGCTCAAAGTTGTTAGCTCTAATGGCACGTACAGAGATACTTCTGCCATAGAAGTCAGAGGTAGGCATGGTGAAGTCACCAAGAACCTTTCATGCCTTTCCTTCAGGTTCGGCCATGTCTTTAGCTTCTTGTTCAAAATTTTCTGAAAGGTTTCTTCTAGAATGTTGTGTTTTAATTTGTTGTAAGCTCCTCCTTAAAGTCCTCTCAGGTTCAGCATCAAGATTAAAGAGAGGCTCTTTATCCCTATTCCTGGTCATAAACAAGAAAAGAAGAAAAGAAAGAAAGAAAGGAAGTTTCTATGTCTGATCTAGGGAACAAGATAATCCGTCAGTTGTCCAAACTCGAACAATCCCCGGCAACGGCGCCAAAAACTTGGTGCAGGAATCCCCACACTTCGTACAACTGAACCAGCAAGTGCACTGGGTCATCCAAGTAATACGTGAGCGAGTCAGGGTCGATCCCATGAGGATTGTGGTTTGAAGCAAGCTATGCTTATCTTGCAAATCTTAGTCAGGCGGATAGAACAGTTATTGGTTTGAATTTGGTTAAGGCTTGGAGATGCTTTGTCCTTCTGGATTAACTCTGGTATTACTGTCTTCTTCAATTGTAAACGATTTCTTCTGTGGCAGGCTGTATGTGATTGACACTGGTTTGAGCAGCCGCTAATACTCCTCCAAATCTGAACCCGAGGGTTAGTGCGGATCCATTCTGATTGAGGGTAAAGTTCCTGCAGTTCATTCTCTTTGGTGATCCTACTCAAAATGCCACAGACAAGGTCGAATCTTTCGGATTAGAGGATGTTGCGTCTTGGTTCTAGCCTCTACCACAGAGACCCTAATCTCCCCATACCTCAGCTGAAATGGTGTCTCGAGAAGTTCCCAATGAAGTCCTACATTTGCCATCTAAGAGATGTATAGTCAAGCTAGCGGTTCAATGCTTTCCTCTTAAGTACTCACACAAACCCAAGAAGAACACGGGTAGTTATCAGGCATGCGGTCTTAGTATGAAGAACGAAGACGATTGTCATGGGTCATCCCGTTCATCATGTCGAAGAACAAAAATAGATCTTAGAATTAAATCAAACACGGATTGAAGAGAAACAGTAATACTTTTTTTTATCCATAAAAATCAACTTAGGAGGTTTAGAAACTCATACTGATAAGAAATACAATGATAAAATGAAAAATATGGCATAGAGGTCCGTATGATTATGTAAATTATCCCTTAAGTACTAAACTAATTACTAAAGAATACATAAGAAAGGGTAAAATAATCTTTTAGTGCTAAAATCTAGGTGTTATGAGGCCTCTAGGGCATTTAACGCTGGCTAGGGAGTCCCATTTGGGAGTTTGGACGCTGGTATCTTCTCCTTGGGCGCTGAACACCTGGAATAGGGTAGGAAGTTGGCATTGGACGCCAGTTCTGGGCCTTCTATTTTGAAGCAAAGTGTGGACTATTATACATTGCTGGAAAGTTATGGAAGTCAGCTTTCCATAGTCATTCATAACGCTATATTTGAACTTCTGTAGCTCTAGAAAATCTCTTCCGAGTGCAAGGAGGTCAAATCTGGATAGCATCTGCAGTGCTGTCTCTGTCTCTGAATTAGACTTTTGCTCCAGCTCTTCAATTTCAGCCAGAAAATACCTAAAATTGCAAAAAAACATAAAAACTCATAGTAGAATCAAAAAATATGAATTTAACACTACAACCTATGAAAACTTAACAAAAACTAAACAAAATGTCCTAAAAACTATATGAAAACAATGCCAAAAAGCGTATGAAATATCCGCTCATCATTACTCTCTCACCCTTTGTATTTATACAACTTTGTAGCCTTGGAGGCTTTATTTTTGAAAACTTTGAGAGATAAGTTGTTGCTGTTTTAAACATCAAAACTCTGTTGTATTCAGTTTGACTAGCTGGCCTAAACTCCACAAGCTGTGACTAGTCCTCTTTTTGTATATCATGCTTATATATATGTCTTGTTTAATTTAAGTACTACCTTGTGTATCCTGGAGCTATCTACAAGGTTTTATATATATTATGTCTTGTTCTATCTGTGCCTAAGCGTTTAGTTATCGTGTGTAATTGCTTCGCGTTTCGTAATTCCGCTTTACGCGACTTTGAGCTTTATTCCTTCATCGGGATTCTAGTTATGTAAACTCTTGGACATATATTATATATTATAAGCTTTAGAACTGTCGTGACACTTTGTTATCCTTTGCTTTACGGCTAGAGATAAGGCTTAGAGTAACGAGGTGTTACAGTAGGAGGGTGAGAGAGGTGAAGGCAAGATAGAAAGAACGTAGATAGGGAGGATGAAAGAAAGAAAGAGGAAAAGGTTGTAGAAGAGACATGTGGGAAAATGTGAAAATAGAAGTGATATTTATAGGGGAAAGGCTAAGGTTCGGTCATGGGGCGAATATGGGATGGGAAACTGATTTGATAAGATATAGGGAGGAGAGATATAGGGAGGATTTGATAAGATATGATAAGGAAATAGGAATGGTAAGAGATATAGGGAATTGGAAGATTTATGAGGGGTAAAAAAGGTGATTTGATGGTAGAAGAGAAGTAATGAGGAGAGAGTGACCGTTGCAATGGTCAAACGCAAGTTTCAAGTTTAAAATCCATGTTTATGGTGCTAAACGCCAGCTCTAGCTTTTAGCACCACAATGCTGTAATCCTCTATACTATTCAGAGCATTAAACGCCCACCTGGCATTTAACGCCAGAGTTGGACTTTTTTTTTTGGGAACGAGATGTGGCGCTAAATACCTAGCTGGCGTTTAACACCCTTGGAAGTATTGAAAATTAGCCCTTTGTGTACATTAAATGCCCACTTATCATTTAGCGCCAGCTTCTTTAAGCATTCTTGGGCATTAAACGCCCTCCCTAGCGTTTAACGCTAGCCCAAATCTGCCAATTCCAGCGCTAAACGCCCTCCCTGGCATTTAGCGCTGCCACCCTTCAAAAAATGGTACCAGTTGGGGTGTTGAATGCCCATTCTAGTGTTCATTGCCAGAGCATTCGAGTGTATTGCTCTCCAGGGTGTTCTGTTCTTCTTTCTGATTCCTCCTGTTCCTATTCGAAGCACTTTGCATGACCAAAAATAAGATTAAATGAAGGAAAACTTAAAAATAATTACCGAAAGTAAATAAAAAGAAATGAAAATAAAAATGAGCATGAAATCAAAGGATATCAAGAGTTGGGTTGCATCCCAACAAGCACTTTTTTACATCATTAGCTTGACGGCCAGTTATGCTAAGTCAGCATGTGAGTGGATCTCTAGCGATCAATCTCGCCTCCAAGATAGTGCTTTACCCTCTGGCCATTGACTGTGAATTTCTATCTGAATTTTCTTCTTGAAGTTCCACTTGACCATAAGAGGACACTCTCGTTACCACAAAAGGTCCTGACCTCTGGGACTTCAGCTTCCTAGGAAAGAGTTTGAGCTAGGAATTGAATAGCAGAACCTTCTTGCCTGGCTCAAACACTCTTGTGGCTATCTTTTGATCATGCCACTTCTTGGTATTTTCTTTATAAAGCTTGTCATTTTCATAAGCAGAGTTCTTGAACTCATCAAGCTCATTCAGTTGGAGTAGCCTCTTCTTTCCTACACCTTTGGCATAAAAGTTCAGAAACTTTGTTGCCCAATATGCTCTGTGTTCCAACTCCACTGGCAAGTGACAGGCCTTGTGTAACACCCTACCAGACAGAGTCTTATGCTTAAGTCATAAAACAGAGGTGGCGAGGTATTACGACCTCTAGAAATAAAATTTAGTACATATAGTATTGCAAAAATGTTTATAACTAGGAGCCTTTGAAGAAAAAAGGGTAAATCAAAAAGCGCAACACTCCGATTGATAACGTGACCGAAACAAACATAGAATAAGCTAACATGATAAGATATACAAGAGTGCCAAAACTCCAGATATCGAGGCTCAGGATTCGGTTTGTGAAGATAATCGGTCCGAGCATATATATATATATATATATATATATATATATATATATATATATATATATATATATATATATATATATATATATATATATAAGGAACTACCCAAAATAAACTCAAAAGACAAAATACAAAAACTGTTTCTCCAAGATAACCTCTAAGAGGAGTTAATACAAACTATATATGAAGAATGGAGAATATAAGTATCTAAACAAGTATACAGTGATCAAAAGGAAGTCTCCAACATGCCTCAGCGAGGAGCCTCACGTCCTGCATCTGAAAACCACAAAATCCGCATGGGTGAGAATCGGAGGTTCTCAGCATGGTAACAGTGCCCAAATATTTAACATGTAATGTCCTGGGAAAGTCGAAGGCAATCCTAGAACTTCCAGATTATAATCAAAGGGCATAAACAGGCTAAACCATACGAAATGTAAATAGGCGACTAATTTAAGGATCTTCGGGCTAACTAAATATCCCCTTTCCAAATCCTTCAAACCTCCCAACCGCCAACAGAAATTGAAAAGCAAACACAAGTATATCAAACAAAGACAATTAGGCAATTAGCAAGTAATGATGCAGTCAATTAGGCAATCCAGACAAATCACATATAATGCATATAATGCATGCCTGTCTTAGTGGCTGATGAGTCTTATGTGTCGGTTATAAAGACAACCCGACAAGTCTTGGTAGCTGGTGCACGAAATTGTGATCATCAATGGCGCCATCAACATGGTACGCTCAATTGTAATCTCAACTTTTTATCACAACTTCACACAACTAACCAGCAAGTGCACTGTGTCGTCCAAGTAATAAACCTTACGCGAGTAAGGGTCGATCCTACGTAGATTGTTGGTATGAAGCAAGCTATGGTCATCTTGTAAATATCAGTCAGGCGGATATAGAATGGTTATGGAGTTTTCGAATATTAATAATAAAATAGGGATAGAAATACTTATGTAAATCCTTGATCAGAATTTCAGATAAATGCATGGAGATGCTTTCGTCCCTCTAAACCTCTGCTTTCCTACTGTCTTCATCCAATCAGTCTTACTCCTTTCTATGGCTGGCTTTATGTAAGGACATCGCCGTTGTCAATGGCTACTTTTGATCCTCTCTGGAAAATGGTCCGATGCGCTGTCACTGCATGGCTAATCGTCTGGAGGCGTCACCCTTGTCAATGGCTGCATCCTATCCTCTTGTGAAAATGGTCCAAATGCTTTGTCACAGCACGACTAATCATCTGAGGTTCTCGATCATACTGGAATAGGATTCACCCTCCTTTTGCGTCTGTCACTACGCCCAGTACTCGCGAGTTTGAAGCTCGTTACAGTCATTCAATCCCTGAATCCTGCTCGGAATACCACAGACAAGCTTTAGACTTTCCGGATTCTCATGAATGCCGCCATCAATCTAGCTTACACCACGAAGATTCTGATTAAGAGATCTAAGAGATACTCATTCAATCTAAGGTAGAACGGAAGTGGCTGTCAGGCACGTGTTCATAAGGAATGATGATGATTGTCACGTTCATCACATTCAGGTTGAAGTGCGAATGAATATCTTAGAAGTGGAATAAGTTGAATTGAATAGAAAAACAGTAGTACTTTGCATTAATCTTTGAGGAACAGCAGAGCTCCACACCTTAATCTATGGAGTGCAGAAACTCTACCGTTCAAAATACATAAGTGAAAGGTCCAGGCATGGCTGAATGGCCATCCCCCAAACGTGATCAATAGATTAAAATATAATCCAAAGATGTCTAATACAATAGTAAAAAGTCCTATTTATAATAAACTAGCTACTAGGGTTTACAGAAGTAAGTAATTGATGCATAAATCCACTTCCGGGGCCCACTTGGTGTGTGCTTGGGCTGAGCTTGAATGTTACACGTGTAGAGGCTCTTTCTGGAGTTGAACGCCAGGTTGTAACGTATTTCTGGCGTTCAACTCTGGTTTGTGACTTGTTTCTGGCGTTTAACTCCAGACAGCAGCGTTGAACTGGCGTTCAACGCCCTTTTACGTCGTCTAAACTCGTTCAAAGTATGGACTATTATACATTGGTGGAAAGCCCTGGATGTCTACTTTCCAACGCAATTAGAAGCGCGCCATTTTGAGTTCTGTAGCTCCAGAAAATCCACTTTGAGTGCAGGGAGGTCAGAATCCAACAGCATCAGCAGTCCTTCTTCAACCTCTGAATCTGATTTTTGCTCAAGTCTCTCAATTTCAGCCAGAAAATACCTGAAATCACAGAAAAATACACAAACTCATAGTAAATTCCAGAAATGAGAATTTAACATAAAAACTAATGAAAACATCCCTAAAAGTAACTAGATTCTACTAAAAACAATGCCAAAAAGTGTATAAATTATCCGCTCATCAGTAGCTAACCATTGGACTGTCCCTCTGTCGTGCATCCCCAACTCGAGTTATCCACAACATAAACATCATATATATATATATATATATATACATATCCAACACCCTCACTGGTGTATATTTACGGGAGCGAGCTCATCCGGAACTTTCACAGTATCCGACCACACTTACAACATAGGGTCATTAGAGTATCGAGTCTTCACCTGGAGCACGTGGTGGCTAGCCACTGCTTTCACCCAGGAAAACTCGTATCTCAAATAGGTAGAGTACAACAATCACAAACATCAATAATTCAATTCAGCATATATGCATTCAATCTCAGCCATACATTAATATTCATCTCAGCCATCCGGCTTAAAATCATAATTCATACTCAGCCATAAATCATCATCACACATAGCTATTCGGCTCATATCGTACTCATCCATTCGGCTCATATCATACACAGCACTCCACCATCCTCCTCCAAAACTCATATCATCATTTTTCATCATAACTCATCATAACATTCCCTTTCTTTATCCACAAGTTACCCCCTTTCCTAGCTTCCTCTCAATCACTAGGCATTTAACATGAAGTTAAGATTTAAAAGATGAAAACAGGGGTTTATAAACCTGAGATAGCATCTCGGAAGGTCGCAAGTTTGTTGGGAATGTGAAAGACCTGAAAAGAAAACCTTTAGAAAGAAACAGGGTCGTGTGCGTACGGACAGGGGTGTGCGTGCGCACGCCCAGAAACATTTTTAAACGCGTGCGTACGCACAAGTCTGTGCGTACCCACAGAAACCAAAATCTCCAGGGTTGAGTGCGTGCACAAGGTGTGCTAGCGCCACCAACAGCATGCCATTCCCAACGGGTGCGTGCACACAGGTCTGTGCGTACGCACAGCTTGCAAGACTTCCTTGGCCATGTGCGCGCACAGAGTGTGCTAGCGCTCCCAGCAGCAGCCCCGTTCCCGCATGTGCGTATGCAGAATGCTGTGTGTGCGCACAAGCTCAAATTTCCACGGGGTGTGCATGCACATAGGGTTGTGCGTGCGCACACCAACCAAAAATCACAAATTCTACAGAATTTGCAGAATTCAGAGTTTTGCCCAAACTTCCAACGACCATATCTCCTTCCACAAAATTCATATTTCCACCAAATTTGAACCATTTTAAAGCTTATGACATAATCTTTCAATTGATATAAAAATCATCAAATTCCGAAAATAATAGCACGAGATTTTGATCTATTGAAGTTTATCAAAATCCAATTTTTACCAAAACTCATAAACTCCCAAATTTCCAAAACATACATTCCAAATTCCTCCGAAAGCCAACCAAACTCAGTCGTCCAACATAAAAAATTTCTATCCACTCATTCAAACACCAACCCACCAATTCTTTCTCATTTTACCAAATCTCACATCAACATCAACATTTCATATCTCAACTTTCAAACAAATATTCAATTTATCCATCACCATATATATATATATATATATATATATATATATATCATACATCAAATCATGTTCATCTACAAGAGCCTCAACTCTATCATCAATCCAACATATTAATCCATATCACATACAACATTACATGCTTTACCAACCAATACAACCACTCACAATCATTTCAACCATCATTCATACATATTTAACTCAATCGAAATTATCCAACAACTACATCAACATTCCAAAGCCATATTCTAGGGTCACTAGCCTACATTTTCAAAACCATATTACATTTTAGATATAGAAAATCGAAACCATACCTTGGCCGATTCCCGTTCCACCCGGAACACTTCAATTTTCACTTCTCCTCAAATTTTAGTGTTTTCAAGCCTCCAAAAATCAGATTTCCAAGCACAAAACTCCTACCCAAGCTTCTCAAAACCACCAATCAAGCTCCAATACACATATATACAATGCCTAAGCCACAATATCACACCAAAACACAATAACTCAATACCCAATAACTTAAACTCAACATTTTCACTAGGGTTTGAGATCTCTTACCATACCCAAGGATCAAGGGAGCAAGAACAAGCCTTCCCTTCAAGTTAATATGATCCTATAACACAAAGGAGCTCACAATTTCAACATTGTTGCCCAATAAACTCAAAATCAAGGACTGTGAATTCAAAGATGAAACTGTCGCTTACCTCAAGAATAATTGTGTGAGTTTTGTAGAGCTCAACACCAAAATTGGGAATTTTGCCCACAAAATTCGATTTCAGTTACCTGAGAATAGGTGCAGGTAGTCTGCTCACATCTCCGAGTCAAGTTCCCAAGTGTGTTCCTCAACACCGGCTCGACTCCATGCCACTTTCACTAATGAAACCTCTTTTCCGCGCAACTTCTTAATACTTGACATGGCGAAAATTGGCGAGTTAAGAATTGTTATAAGATATGCGTTGCAAGTATAGTTTTTAACCAACCAGAAATCCGCTTATCAATTTAGAAGGGTTGTCACAAAAATTGAAATTAAAATACTGGGAGTATGAATCCCAGGTTGTCTCCCAATGAGTTGCAGAAAGGTGTGCTATTTTATTAATCAGATGTTTTCAAAAAAGAGTTTGAGTTGAATAAACAGGAAATTAAATTGGGGAAATTAAGTAATTTAAATAAAGGCCTTGATTGGGAGTAGATTAGTTGGAAGCCCTATTCTTGTTGTAGTACTCTCAAGATTAATTGATAATTGAAGGTTGTTTTGTTCAGTTATTCCTTACTAGGTAAGGGAAAGTCAAACAAGTTGGAATGTTGTTTCTATTCACATGTCCCAATCCGCTTACTTGGAAGGACTGGCGTTAGTGACTAGATGGCAATCCAACAATAAACCCAATTACAATTTCTCTTTTGAGCATTCCAACTCAAGGGTTCGTTTCAATCAACTCCCCATCAAGTTAGGGAACTACTCGCTCATTGTGAATGTAGAACTCATAACATAGGAAACGGAATTAAAGAAAGACATGATAAATAAAACTCAAAGGATTCAATTAAAAATAAAAGTAACTCTTGTATTAATAAATTCTAAAATAATCCAATAATGAAATTGAGTAAATTAAAGGACATGGAAGAGTAAAGCCAAGTAAAGAAAACGAACAAGAATGATGAAGTCTTGATGAGGTAATAACTCTTCTCAATATCCCAATGCAAAGAGCAATAGAAATAAAAAATCCTAAGAACTATGAATGTGTAGAGAGAAAACCTAGAGGAGGAGTAAAAACTAGATCTAAAAACTAAAACTGTGTAGAATGAATGTTGTTTTTGGTTTCTGCATGTTCTTTGGCTCTAGTCTGCCTTTCTGGGCCAAAAACTGGGTGAAAACAGGGCCCAAAATTGCCCCCAGCGAATTCTGCAGATTATACAGATCGCGCACGTCATGCGATCGCGTCATTCATGCGGACGCGTCATTCGGCGTTTTGGTTTGCCATGCGGGCGCATCGTCCATGCCTCCGCATCACTTGTGCTATTTCAATCCGCGCGGTCGCGTGAGCCATGCGGCCGCGTCACTTCTCGCTGGTCATCTCCTCAACTTCTTGTGTTCCTTCCATTTTTGCAAGCTTCCTTTCCAATCTCCAACTCATTCATGCCCTATAAAGCCTGAAACACTTAACACACAGATCATGGCATCAAATGGAAAAAAGGAGAATTAAAATACATAATTAAAAGTCTCTAGGAAGCAAGTTTTCAATCATGTAATAATTTTAGGAAGGAAATATAAGTGCATGCTAATCATATGAATAAGTGGGTAAAGATCATGATAAAACCACACAATTTAATACATTATAAACCATAAAATAGTGGTTTATCAACCTCCCCACACTTAAATATTAGCATGTCCTCATGCTTAGTCGAAGGAGATAAAACAAACGAGTAGGAACATGTAAAAACTCATGCAATGCAATGCAACCTATATATGTAAATGCAACTATATGATTCTTGTCCACTTGATCAATAGTAAATAAGCTCTTCAAAACAATTACAAATCAAATTCCACTAATTCAATTCTCATGCAGTAAGGACAAATAAAAATGCAAGAAGGTAGCTCATGAAAGCAGGGAACATAGAATTTTAAGCATTGAACCCTCACTGATGATGTATGTACGCTCTAATCTCTCTAGTGTATAGGGCAATCACTCTATCCTTCTCCAATCATGCTCTCTAATTTTTGTTCTTCTCCTAACCAATCAACAACATTTAATATACCAATGCAAACATCATGAGGTCTTTTCAAGGTTGTAATGGGGCTAAGGTAACGGTAAGGATACACATATGGCTAAGTAAGCTTATAAACTGAATCTTTAATTAACCCAAGCTTTAACATAACCTATATATATATTCTATATAACTTTAGAATTCATACATAGCTACCCAGAAATTCCTTTCACATTCCATACTCATGTATCAACTTTTCATCTTAATTTTATCATACATGCATTGATCTTTGAATTATTAACTTTACATTGGGGTAATTTTGTCCCCTTATTTATTTATTGAATAATTTTTTTTCATAAGCATAAAAATAAACATAGCTTATCAATGCACATAGATTTTCAATTTTTTTATAGTTTCACATGAGTAGGTCTCCAAATTTCCATTATATTATCATGACATATTCCCTTATTATCTTTTGTTCCCATAATTTCCCATACTTAATTAGCACACACAATTCTATCTTAAGCTAACCAATGATTCAGTTTGGGATATATAATTGTTTTTCCGCTTAAGGCTAGTAATGTGGCAAAATATAGAACAAATGGGATTCAAAGGCTTAAAGTGGCTAACAAAGGTAATTGAAAGGGTGGGCTTAATTTGGATAAGTGAGCTAAACAAATAATGGCCTCAATCATATGCAAACATATAAATATATTAAACATTGGACATATAGGATGGAACAAAATATAGATCACAATCATAGAGAAGTAAACACATAAGAATAAAATAATTATGGTTAAATAATGTAACCACGCATAAAGGCTCAAATCTCACAGGTTGTGTGTTCTTTAGCTCAAAAATCATGTTCCAAATACAACTTCAAGCAAATCTAACATAAAAATTTTAATTAAAATTAGTGAAATTTTGTTCCAAAGATAGAGTCTTAGAAGAAACTTATTGTCTTTTCAATCAAGTAGAACATGCATGCAACTAATCTATTACTATGCAATTTATCCTATTCTACAAAAGAAAAACTAACTAAATATCCTAATTTATTGGTGTTTAAGGAAGAGAAATTACCTCCGGAAGTCAGGTACTGATCGACCTCCCCACACTTAAGGCTTTGCACTGTCCTCGGTGTCATCTGTTAGGAACAGGGGTGGGCTGGTAGCAGTATCTCCACAGTCGAGACCATCATGGCTCCCTGTGCTGGTAAAGGAAGTGGAGTCCAAGTGTCTGAGTCCTTGATTTTTCCCTTAAGTAGCTCCTTGAGGTGTTTGAATCGGTGCTCGTTACGGCGCTCTCTTAGTTTCGCTTTCTGTTCTTGCCGATCCAACCTTTCAAGTATCTGATGGAGCAGTTGAGTTGTTGTAGGTGCTTGTGGTATGGAAGGAGGAATGTCTGCAGCCGGTTCAATAGGCTGGCTTGTAGTGGTTGCTGAGGGTCTGATATATTTCCCATTAGGGACATATTGATCATCCCGTGGAAGTATGGCTTTGGTGTCCCCAGCTCTGAAGGAGACTCCGGCTGTTGAGACAAGATCTGAGACCAAGGCGGGGAAAGGTAAGTTGCCCGCAATTTGTATGTGTCCCATGGCATTCCGGATGTGTCTTGGTAGGTTCAAAGGCTGGTCTGTAAGGAGGCACCATAGTAGAACGGCCATGTCCGCAGTGATGGAGGACTCGTGAGTGCTCGGAAAGACGTAATGGGACATGATCTGTGCCCATACGCGAGCATCCAAGGTAAGTGCTGAAGCCGATATTCTCTTAGGGCGGGTACGATGGTATCCATAGATCCAACGGCTGACAGGTAGTGCGATAACTCTGAGAACGGCGTCCTAGTCAAATTGGTACATCTGGCGCTTGAGTGCGGCTTCTTGAAAGGCGTCCAATCTTTCTGGAACAGGGGGAAGACCTAAAGCTTTTTGAATGGCCTCTTCTGTAATGGGGACTTGCTTCTGACGGACAAAGACAGACTGCAGGGTTGGCAGGTGGAAGTTGGAGTAGAACTCGACTACCCAAGAAAGATTGACCTACCTCGGCTGTCTCTGTAGGAAACCCCATTGTCTTTGTGTAATTTGCGGCTCAACAAATGTAGCAATATGGTTTGGGAGGAGAAGAAGGTATTCATTGTTGTAACTCCTTTCTGCCAGGATGGGGAACATCTGCTCACATTAGCGATTGAGAAATCGCGTAGTGTCCTTTGCTGGGAAGGCTTTTTCTTTATCATCAACCTTTATAATCCTCTTAAGTCTCTTTGTTGAGGGCTTTACCGCAGTTGAAGAGGGTTCTGCCACTAGTGCTCTCTTTGTTCCTCTCCTTGTTGTTGATTTGGGAGTAGCTTTCTCTTTGCCCTTCTTAGTGGCCATTCTAAAAAAGGGAAGAGAAAGTAAATTAAAGTCAAAGAGATAGAGCAAGGAAGAGAACGAAAAAGGGTGGTTATGAATGCACAGTAAAAGGTAAATGATGTTAACACATGGTCATGACTACATGTGAAAAGTCATCAATGGAAAATAGTTAGTGCATATGATGACAAGGGAATGCAAGGTGTTTATTGGCATGCTGGCAAAGGCATGAGTAGCATAAATCAAGCATCACTCGTAACAAACCATCACGTTTGTATTGACAATTAATTTCAATGAATACAATAGTAAAGGGAATTTGGGAAAAGCAAGCATTGAATAGTAGAGTAACGTAGAAAAGTGCATAATGCCATATGGGCTTTTTCACAAACACATAGCATGCATGAGAATTAGGGTATAGAAAGTATTAAATTGAACATGCAAGTAACCCTTTAAAAAGTAATATATAATTACCAAACAAATTTAGAACAATCCACAAGCATATAATGAGAAATAATGATTCAAATTAATTTCTAACACCAAGTAAAAAGGGAAAAGAAAGAAAAAAAGAAAATATGGATAATGAAAGTAAAAAGAAAAGAAAAGAAGATAACATATAAAAATAAGAAGAAAAATAGGAAAGTAAGGAGAGAAGAAAAAAGAAAACCTTGTTAATGGGGGTGAGAGAGAGAGAGAGAGTAGAAAGTGAGAAAGAAGGAAGAAGGTAGAAAGAAGAAAGAAGGAGGGAAAAAAAAGAAAATAGGATTTAGGGAAAAGAAAAGATAAGATAAGTGGCAAATCAGAGAAGCTGTGCGGCACAAGCGACGAGGCCATGTGGGGCACGCGGTCGCGCGAGTTGCGCTTAAACTGATTGACGCGGTCGCGTCGGTCACGCGATCGCATGACCCATTTTATGCTACTGGCGCGAGGGCAACTCGCGCTCGCACAACTCTCTGTTCGAAATTATATTGGTGCCAAATCTTGGGTGACGTGATCGCGTGGGGCATGCGATTGCGTGAGTGGTCATGAAAAGGATATGACATGGTCACGTCGGTCACGTGGCCGCGTGGGAAAAATTTGTGTGTTAGCACCAATCTAGCACCACTCTTGCACAACTTTCGGTCGTGCACCCTTTTTACGTCAAAATCCAAAGCACGTAGCTGCGTGGGTCACACGGTCGCGTGGGAGGCCAATAGTCCTATTTGACGCGGACGCGTCGGCGACGCGGTCGCGTGGGGCGATTTGTGCCATTGGCACGCCTCCGGCCATGCTCCTGCGTGACCCTCTATTCGTTTATTATTTTCTCCCATCTCCTTGCGACGCGGACGCGTCAATGATGCGGTCGCGTTGCGTGAAATTTTTTTTTTTTAATAAAAGTATGGAAATGCAGATACACCAAATGTACTAATAAAGAGAAGAGTTATTGAATAGGAAAATTAAAAATAAAGAAAAGAATGATCATACCATGGTGGGTTGTCTCCCACCTAGCACTTTGCTTTAACGTCCGTAAGTTGGACGCTCCACTAGCTCAGTTTTCGGCTATGTGGGGATCTTCCAAGAGGAAGATCTCGAGCTCCTTGTTTTTCTGCATCCTCTCTCCGTGGTATAGCTTCAAACGATTTCCATTAACTTTGAGAAGTTCAGAGCTTGAAGGATGGCTTAGGTGATAAACTCCGTATGGTTCGGCCTTCTCTACTCTGTATGGACCTTCCCATCTTGATCTCAACTTGCCTGACATAAGCCTCAGTCGAGATTTGTAAAGGAGGACTAAATCCCCAGGTTGGAACGCTTTTCTCTTGATGTGCTGATCATGTACAGCCTTCGTCTTCTCCTTGTATAGTCTTGAATTCTCATAAGCTTCTAGGCGAAGGCTTTCCAATTCTTGCAGTTGCAATTTCCTTTCAGCTCCGGCTTCCTCAATTCCCATGTTGTACTCCTTTACTGCCCAAAAGGCTTTGTGCTCTACTTCAACAGGGAGATGACAAGCTTTTCCATAGACTAAGCGGAAAGGACTCATCCCAATAGGTGTCTTGTATGCGGTTCTGTGTGCCCAAAGTGCATCTTGTAGCCTGGTGCTCCAGTCTCTTCTATGAGGTTTGACTATCTTCTGCAAGATACGCTTTATCTCTCTGTTTGACACCTCGGCTTGCCCATTAGTCTGAGGATGGTATGCTGTTGCAACCTTATGAATGATCCCATGCTTCTTCATTAATCCTATTAGTCTCCTGTTACAAAAATGGGTGCATTGATCGCTAACGATTGCTCGTGGTGATCCAAAGCGACAAATAATATGGTTTCTCACAAAGGAAACAACAGTGTTAGCATCATCAGTGCGGGTAGGAATTGCTTCCACCCATTTGAAAATGTAATCCACAGCTAACAATATATAAAAATAACCATTAGAATTTGGAAATGGACCCATGAAGTCAATGCCCCAAACATAAAAAATTTCACAGAAAAGCATAATTTGTTGACGCATCTCATCCCTCTTGGATATATTACCAAATTTTTGGCATGGGAAATAAGATGTACAAAATTCAGCAGCGTCTCTAAAAAGTGTAGGCCACCATAATCCACAGTCTAAGATTTTTCTAGCTGTTCTTTGAGGGCCAAAATGTCCTCCACTCTCAGATGAGTGACAGGCCTCTAAGATGGACTGGAATTCTGATTGAGGCACATACCGTCTAATTACCTGGTCAACACCACATTTCCATAAATATGGGTCATCCCATATATAATATTTAGACTCGCTTTTCAGCTTGTCTCTTTGATGCTTAGAAAAGTTTGGAGGAAAAGTGCGGCTAACTAGATAATTAGCTACAGGTGCATACCAAGGGACTACCTCAGATACTGCTTGCAGGTTATCAAATGGGAAATTATCATCTATAGGATTAGAATCATCCTTAATGTGCTCAAGGCGACTCAAGTGGTCTGCCACTAGATTCTGGTTACCACTCCTATCCTTAATTTCTAAATCAAATTCTTGTAATAGCAGTATCCAACGTATAAGTCTTGGTTTGGACTCCTTTTTAGCTAATAGATACTTTAGAGCTACGTGGTCTTAGTACACTACTACTTTAGTACTAAGAAAATAGGCTCGGAATTTATCCAGAGGAAAAACAATAGCAAGAAGCTCTTTCTCAGTAGTAGTGTAATTAGACTGTGCGGCATCTAGAGTTTTAGACGCATAAGCAATAACAAAAGGATCCTTACCTTCACGCTGAGCCAATGCTGCTCCTACTGCATGGTTGGAAGCGTTGCACATTATTTCGAATGGCTGGTTCCAGTCTGGTCCTCTCACAATTGGAGCTTGAGTCAGGGCGGTCTTCAGCTTATCAAACGCTTGTTTGTAATCCTCACTGAACTCGAACTCAATATCCTTCTGCAGTAGTCTGGATAAGGGAAGTGCTACCTTACTGAAGTCCTTAATGAATCTCCTGTAAAAACCTGCATGGCCAAGGAACGAACAGACTTCCCTCACAGAAGAGGGGTAAGGTAAACTAGAAATAACATCCACCTTTGTTGGATCTACAGAAATGCCAGTATTAGACACAACATGTCCTAGTACAATACCTTGTTTTACCATAAAGTGACATTTTTCAAAATTTAATACAAGGTTTGTACTGACACATCTATCTAATACTCTAGGTAATCCATCTAAGAAAAGGCTAAAAGAATCGCCATAAATGCTAAAATCATCCATAAAAACTTCCATACAGTCCTCAATAAGATCAGAGAAAAGACTCATCATGCACCTTTGGAAGGTAGCTGGTGCATTGCACAAGCCAAAGGGCATTCTCTTGTAAGCATAAGTCCCAAAAGGACATGTAAAAGTGGTCTTTTCCTGATCCTCAGGAGCTATATGAATCTGAAAATAACCTGTGTAACCATCTAGAAAACAATAATGTGATTTACCTGACAGGCGATCCAACATTTGATCAATGAATGGAAGAGGATAGTGATCTTTACGGGTGGCCTGGTTGAGGCGTCTGTAGTCAATGCAGACCCTCCAAGCGTTCTGAACTCTGGTTGCTATGAGCTCTCCATGCTCATTCTTCACTGTAGTGACTCTAGACTTCTTTGGCACTACTTGTACTGGGCTTACCCATTCACTGTCTGAGATGGGATAGATGATATCTGCCTCCAGTAGTCTGGTCACTTCCTTCTTGACAACCTCTAAGATAGTGGGGTTCAGTCTTCTCTGGGGTTGATGAACGAGCCTTGCTCCCTCTTCTAAAAATATTCTGTGCTCACATACTTGAGGGTTGATGCCTACTATATCCGCCAAACTCCACCCAATTGCCTTCTTGTACCTCCTCAGCACACTGAGTAACTGCTCTTCTTGTTGAGAAGTGAGTTCCCTTGCAATGATAACTAGACACTTTTGCTTGTCCTCAAGGTAAGCATATTTGAGGTGTGGAGGAAGGGGTTTCAACTCTAACTTCTGCTCATGATCAGGCTCTGGATTGTCTGAAGCTGGTGAAAATTGCAAAGTGCCATCATTGTCGTTCAAGAGTGTCCCCACACTCGGACCTTGTCCTGTGTGCTTCTCTTCTAACTCCTCCTGGTGAACTTCGGCTACGGTTTCATCTATGATGTCACACTGGAAGATAGAATGATCTTCTGGAGGGTGCTTCATAACTCTATTCGGATTGAAACTTACTAATCGGCCATCCATTTCAAAAGAGTATGTTCCTGAAAAAGCATCCAATTTGAACTTTGATGTCTTCAGGAAAGGTCTTCCAAGTAGGATTGATGACGGCTTCTCTGAGTCATTTTGGGGCATCTCCAGAATATAAAAATCAGTGGGGAATGTGAGCCCCTTAATGCCCACTAATACATCTTCAGCAACTCCAACCACTGTAATAATGCTTTTATCTGCTAACACAAAACGAGCTGCCGACCTTTTTAAGGGAGGGAGCCTCAAAATATCATATATAGACAAAGGCATTATACTCACACATGCTCCTAAATCACACATGCAGTCAGAAATTATCACACCACCAATAGTACAATTAACCATACAAGGACCTGGGTCACTACACTTTTCAGGTAAACCTCCCATTAAAGCAGATATGGAACTACCTAAAGGAATAGTTTTTAATTCATTAATTTTGTCTTTATGTATACATAAATCTTTTAGAAACTTTGCATATTTAGGTACCTGTTGAATAACATCAAATAGAGGAACAGTTACTTCAACCTTTTTGAATATCTCTACCATTTTTGGATCAGGTTCCAGCTACTTCCTGGGCTTCCTTGCAAGTTGTGGAAATGGAATGGGAGTGGTGTCTTCTGCAGTGTCTGCGCCTTTTGATGCTTCCTCTTGTGGTTGAACTTCTTCTTTTTCAGCTATGTCCTGTATGTCTTCTTCCTCTTCAACATCTTCTATTTCCACTACCTCTTCAGCTGAGGTGTGTTCTAGGGGGCTTGGTTCCTCCTGGTTCCTTTCCTGCAGTGTGGTTCCGGACCTTAGGGTGATGGCATTAATGCCACCCTTGGGATTGGGTAATGGTTGAGAGGGAATTCCACTGGAGCTCAAAGGCTGGTTATTGGAGTTATTCATTGATCTAATCTGTGAGATAAGAGCTTGCAAAGTAGCGTTCAGACCATTTAGAGTGGCATTCATGTTATTTTCCATGGTCAGTTGTCTCTGATCAATAGATTGTAATAAGTCATCATTGGTAGATGAAGAAGGATAGGTAATTTGAGAGTTCTGCTGTTGGGTATTTTGTGGTCTTTGGGTTTGCCTCAGGTGAGGTGCTCTGTAAGGCTGGTACTAGTTCTGTTGCCTGTTGTTGCTATTATTCCACCTCTGATTTCCCGGATTGTCTCTGCCTCCTCTGTTGTTGTTGTCCCTCCAATTCTGGTTAGAATTGTCCTGCCGTCCATGGTTGTAATTGCCACTTTGATTATACCCTTGGTTGGGGCGGTCATAGAAGTTATGAGTGGCTGCCACGGTGTTGTCTTCTTGCTGGAGCTGCGGACATTTATCAGTATAATGGCTATAATTAGCACAGATTCTGCAAACTCTCTGTGGGACTAACTATTGGCTTTGCTGTGGTGGAGAAGGTTGAGTTTGCTGAACTTGTTGTTGATTCAATTGCATCTGCTTCAGCAAGTTGGTCATTTCACAGATACTCTGAGTTAGAGCAGCAGTCTCTCTGCTAGAGGATACTTCTGCAACGGCTTTTGAACGGCCTTGTTTCTACCTGTGATTTCGAGTAGATTCAGCTAAGTCGCTGATCAATTGCCATGCCTCATCAGTGGTCTTGTACTTTTTCATAGACCCATTGCTAGCACTTTCCAATGTGGTCTTATCTTGGGGCCTCATGCCCTGTGTGACGTAGCTGAGTAACACTATCTTGTCAATCATATGGTGGGGGCATGCTTCCAGAAGATTATTGAAGTGCTCCCAGTATTCATAGAGAGTCTCGGATTCATCCTGAACAATAATGGAAATGTCTTTCGTCAGTTTATCAGTAACTTCAGCTGGAAAGAACTTTTCCAAAAATTCTCTTCTAAGTGTATCCCAGTTGGATACAGTTGCTGCGGGTTGAGTGTAGTACCACTCTCTCGCCTTTCCCTCAAGAGAGAACGGGAAGGCTTTTAGCAAAATAGAAGTTTCATCCGCACCATCACGCCTGACAGTAAAACAGGCTGCTTGAAAATCTCTCAGGTGCTTGATAGGCTCTTGAGCAGGTAAGCCATGAAACTTGGGCATCAGATTGAGCAGTGCAGTCTTTATTTTAAAGTCTGTAGCCATCGCTAGGTGATGCGCTTGAAACGGTTGCATTGTAAAATCAGGGGCTCCAGCCTCCTGGATAATAACCCTCCTAGGTGCTGCCATGTCACCTATACGTAAATCAACCGAATTAGTAGAACGGGGGCTAGTTTCTTCCTCAAATGACGTTTCAGATCCGCCCTCAGAGAGGACTAACTGACGCCGAGCTTGCCTTATTCGTGAAATAATTCTTTCAATCTCGGGATCGAATACTAGCAAGCTTGGATCAGGAAGTGAACGTGTCATCTAACGAAAGAAACAAGCAGCTCATAGTAGCAAAATAAGATAAAATGCAAATAAAAAAATCCAATCAATAACTTTAGGACTCCATTGCAACTCCCCGACAACAGCGCCAAAAATTAACGTGGTGGAAATTGGCGAGTTAAGAATTGTTATAAGATATGCGTTGCAAGTATAGTTCTTAACCAACCAGAAATCCGCTTATCAATTTAGAAGGGTTGTCACAAAATTGAAATTAAAATACTGGGAGTATGAATCCCAGGTCGTCTCCCAACGAGTTGCAGAAAGGTGTGTTATTTTATTAATCAGATGTTTTCAAAAAAGAGTTTGAGTTGAATAAACAGGAAATTAAATTGGGGAAATTAAGTAATTTAAATAAAGGCTTTGACTGGGAGTAGATTAGTTGGAAGCCCTATTCTTGTTGTAGAGTACTCTTGACGTTGGGATTTTTGCTAGCAAAGAATTTTATAAAAACAGTCGCGTTGTAGATATAGTCTCTAAACCAACAGAAATCCCTTCGTACAAACGTTTTAGTTGTCACAAGTAACAAACCCCTTTAAAATTGATAACCGAGTATTTAAACCTCGGGTCGTCTTCTCAAGGAATTACAGGGAGGTATGTTCTTATTATTGGTTATGAAGGTTGTAAATTGGGGGTTTTGGAAAGAAGGAGCAAGTAATGTAAGATAACAAGTCGTTAAAATAATAAATAACAAAGCTCTTGGCAAGGTATAAGAACTGGAAGTCCTATCCTGGTTATCCTTATCAATTGTGATGAGAATTGGATTTTTCTCCCACTTTGTTAACCTCTAACTATGAAGGTAAGTTAAGTGGATGAATTAATTTTTTATTCCTCAGATCCTAGTCTTTCCTTGAGAAAAGTTAGAGTTATTAGAACTCGAATTAATTCTTGAAGAATTCCAATTTTCAATCAACAATGAGTTTGATAACTCAAGTGTCTCCAATGACTCAACCAAAGCCAAGAGGGAAAATTCTAAATTAAATTAAAAGCATCAATATAAATAAAGCAAAGCAATCTTAAATCTGAAATACATCAAATAATATTAATTAAGAAAATCATAACATGAATGTAGCATAAGCCAAATAGGCAACATAACTAATATAAGCATCAAAGTATCTGAAAGTAAGGGATAAATATAAAGTAAAAGAACATTGAACCTGGGATTGAGAGGCACTCCTAAAACTAAGAGAAATCCTAAATTCTAAATCCTAAGGGAGAGGAGAGAACCTCTCTCTCTAAAAACTACATCTAAATCATAATAATTGTGAATTATGAGAGCATATTTTTTATGAATGAATAGATTTCCCCACTTTATAGCCTCTAATCTGTGTTTTTTGGGCCACAAACTGGGTCAAAAACAGCCCAAAAATCGCCCCCAGTGTATTCTGGTACGTTAGGGTCACGACAAAGGGATGCGGAGGCGTCATCCACGCGTTAGCGTGGATTGAAGTTTGCATATGTGACGCGGGCGCGTCATTCACGCGTTCGCGTCACCTAACGTTGGGGCAGCTATGGCAAATTATATATCAAATCGAAGCCCCGGACGTTAGCTTTCCAGCGCAACTGGAACCGCATCATTTGGACCTCTGTAGCTCAAGTTATGATAGTTTGTGTACAGAGAGGTCAGGCTAGACAGCTTTAGCAATTCCTTCAGTTTCTTGTATTCCTTTCACTTTTGCATGCTTCCTAACGAACAAGATTTTTGCCAGTAAAGAATTTTATAAAAACAGTCGCGTTGTAGATATAGTCTCTATAACAACAAAAATCTCTTCGTACAAACGTTTTGGTTGTCACAAGTAACAAACCCCTTTTAAAATTGATAACTGAGTATTTAACCTTGGGTCGTCTTCTCAAGGAATTGCAGGAAGGTATTTTCTTATTATTGGTTATGAGTTTGTAAATTGGGGTTTTGGAAGTAAGGAGGGAATATGTTGTATGACAAGTAAAATAAAATAATAATAATAAAATCTTTTGGCAAGGTATGAGAATTGGAATTCCTATCCTAGTTATCCTTATCAGGTGTGAAGAGAATTGGGTTTTAATCCCACTTGGTTAGCCTTTATTAAACAAAGGAAGGTTAAGTGGACTGATTAGCTTGATTCTCAAGTCCTAGTCAACTCCTGTGGAGAGACTAGTATTAGAGCAATCCTAGCATGAGCAGAATCTGCCAATTTCAATCACTTGCTGAGTTTGATAACTCAAGTACTACCAATCACTTGACCAAAGCCAAAAGGGAAAAAAATATCTAAATTAAATTAAAAGCAATCTTAAATAGAGCAAAGCAATCTTAAATCTGAAATACCTCAAATAACATTAATTAAGAAAATTATATGTAACATGGAAGAGTTCATAAATTAAATTGGGAAAATAAATAAAAATAAAGAACCTGGGATTGAGAGCCACTCCTAGAACTAAGAGAAATCCTAAATCCTAATCCTAAGAGAGAGGAGAGAACCTCTCTCGCTAAAAACTACATCTACTCCTAAAATTGTGAATGTGAAAGCTTGTTTTGGAATGGATGCATTCCCCCACTTTATAGCCTCTAATCTGTGTTTTCTGGGCCGCAAACTGGGTCAGAAACAGCCCAGAATTCGCTGGATGCGAATTCAAACACGGTGATTTTTGTCACTGCGATGCAGCCGCATGGAGCACGCAGTCGCATCACCTAGCATCAGGAAAACTATGGCATATTATATATCAAATTGAAGCCCCGGACGTTAGCTTTCCAACGCAACTAGAACTGCGTCGTTTGAACCTCTGTAGCTAAAGTTATATCCGTTTGAGTGTAGAGAGGTGATGAGCGGATAATTTGTACGCTTTTTGGCATTGTTTTTAGTATGTTTTTAGTAGGATCTAGTGACTTTTAGGGATGTTTTCATTAGTTTTTATGTTAAATTCACATTTCTGGACTTTACTATGAGTTTGTGTGTTTTTCTGTGATTTCAGGTATTTTCTGGCTGAAATTGAGGGACTTGAGCAAAAATCAGATTCAGAGGTTGAAGAAGGACTGCTGATACTGTTGGATTCTGACCTCCCTACACTCAAAGTGGCGCGCTTCCAATTGCGTTGGAAAGTAGACATCCAGGGCTTTCCAGCAATGTATAATAGTCAATACTTTGGCTGAGTTTAGATGACGTAAAAGGGCGTTGAACGCCAGTTCTACGCTGCTGTCTGGAGTTAAACGCCAGAAACAAGTCACAAACCAGAGTTGAACGCCAGAAATACGTTACAACCTGGCGTTCAACTCCAGAAAGAGCCTCTGCACGTGTAACATTCAAGCTCAGCCCAAGCACACACCAAGTAAGCCCCGGAAGTGGATTTATGCATCAATTACTTACTTCTGTAAACCCTAATAGCTAGTTTATTATAAATAGGACTTTTTACTATTGTATTAGACATCTTTGGAATCTTTGAACATCTTTTGATCTATTGATCACGTTTGGGGGCTGGCCATTCGACCATGCCTGGACCTTCTTCACTTTTGTATTTTCAACGGTAGAGTTTCTACACTCTATAGATTAAGGTGTGGAGCTCTGCTGTTCCTCAAAGATTAATGCAAAGTACTACTGTTTTTCTATTCAATTCAACTTGTTCCGCTTCTAAGATATTCATTCGAACTTCAACCTGAATGTGATGAACGTGACAATCATCATCATTCCTTATGAACGCGTGCCTGACAACCACTTCCGTTCTACCTTAGATTGAATGAGCATCTCTTAGATCTCTTAATCAGAATCTTCGTGGTGTAAGCTAGAATGATGGCGGCATTCAAGAGAATCCAGAAAGTCTAAACCTTGTCTGTGGTATTCCGAGTAGGATTCAATGATTGAATGACTGTGACGAGCTTCAAACTCGCGATTGCTGGGCGTAGTGACAGACGCAAAAGGAGGGTGAATCCTATTCCAGCATGATCGGGAACCTTAGATGATTAGCCGTGCCGTGACAAGGCATCTTGGACCATTTTCACAAGAGGAGGTGATGTAGCCACTGACAACAGTGATGCCCTTGCATAAAGCCAGCCATAGAAAGGAGTAAGACTGATTGGATGAAGACAGCAGGAAAGCGGAGGTTCAGAGGAACGATTGCATCTCCATACGCTTATCTGAAATTCCCACCAATGATTTATATAAGTATTTCTATCCTTCTTTTATTACTACATTTCGAAAACTACATAACTATTTTATATCCGCCTGACTGAGATTTACAAGGTGACCATAGCTTGCTTCATACCAACAATCTCCGTGGAATTCGACCCTTACTCACGTAAGGTATTACTTGGACGACCCAGTGCACTTACTGGTTAGTTATGCAAAGTTGTGAAGATATGTTTAGACCATGGTTCTGTGCATCCGTTTTTGGTGTCATCGCCAGGGAATCAATTTCGAACAATAATTCACAACCTGAGTAACAATTTCACATACCAAGTTTTTGGCGCCGTTGCCGGGGATTGTTCGAGTTTGGACAACTGACGGTTCATCCTGTTGCTCAGATTGGGTAACTTTCTTTTCGTTTTCTTTTCAAAAAGTTTTCAAAAAATTTCTCAAAAAGATCTTTCAAAAATTTCTCCTTTGTTTTCGAAAAAAAAAATATTTTAAAATAAAAATATTTTAAAAATATTTTTTTCTTCAGAATTTTTAAGAATGAATCCTAGTGTTTCATGAAGCGTGTTGAAGCCTGGCTGGCTGTAAAGCCGTGTCTAAATTCTTTTGGACTGAAGTTTTGGCTTAAAATTGAATGAATTACACTCATATTTTGACTAAAGCTTGGCTGGCTATTAAGCCATGCCTGACCCTTTGATTGGAGCTTTAGACTAACATGGCAAGATTCCTGGAATTCATATTAAAAATTTTGGAATCCTTATTTTTGTTTTTCAAATAATTTTCAAAAAAAAAATACAAAAAAATTAGAAAATCATAAAAATCAAAAATATTTTTTGTGTTTCTTGTTTGAGTCTTGAGTCATGTTATAAGTTTGGTGTCAATTGCATGTTCATCTTGCATTTTTCGAAAAAATTCATGCATTCATAGTGTTCTTCATGATCTTCAAGTTGTTCTTGGTAAGTCTTCTTGTTTGATCTTTGCATTTGCATGTTTTGTGTCTTTTCTTGTTTTTCATATGCATTCTTGAATTCTTAATGTCTAAGTATTAAAGAATTCTAAGTTTGGTGTCTTGCATATTTTCTTGGCATTAAAAATTTTTCAAAAATGTGTTCTTGATGTTCATCATGATCTTCATAGTGTTCTTGGTGTTCATCTTGACATTCATAGCATTCTTGCATGCATTCATTGTTTTGATCCATAACTTTCATGCTTTGCATCATTTTTCTTGTTTTTTCTCTCTCATCATAAAAATTCAAAAATCAAAAAAATATATCTTTCCCTTTTTCTCTCTTAAAATTTCAAAAATTAGATTTGACTTTTTCAAAAATTTTTAAAAGCTAGTTGTTTTTATGAGTCAAATCAAATTTTCAATTTAAAAATCTTATCTTTTTCAAAATCTTTTTCAAAAATCAAATCTTTTTCATTTTTCTTAGTTATTTTCGAAAATTACAAAAATATTTTTCAAAAACCTTTTTCTTATATCAAATTTTCGAAAATAACAATAACAATTAATGTTTTGATTCAAAAATTTCAAGTTTGTTACTTGCTTGTTAAGAAAGATTCAAACTTTAAGTTCTAGAATCATATCTTGTGATTTCTTGTGAATCAAGTCATTAATTGTGATTTTAAAAATCAAATCTTTTTCAAAACTAATTTCAATCATATGTTTTCAAAAATATCTTCTTATCTTACCTTTTTCAAAAATTTGATTTCAAAATATCTTTTCCAACTTCCTAACTTTTTATCTTTTCAAATTTGTTTCAACTAACTAACTAACTTTTTGTTTGTTTCTTATGCTTTTCAAAACTACCTAACTAACTCTCTCTCTCTAATTTTCGAAAATATCTTCCCTCCTTTTCAAAAATTCTTTTTAATTAACTAATTAATTTAATTTTTTATTTTAATTTTCGAAAATTACTAACCTTTTTCAAAAACTATTTTCGAAAATTACTAACTCTTTTTCAAAAATTATTATTTTCGAAAATCCTCTCCCTCTCTCATCTTATTCTATTTATTTATTCATCTACTAATATCTCTTCCTCACATCACTCACCAAATTCGAACCCCCTCTTTTATCTGTGTTCGAATTTTTTCTTCTTTTCTTCTTCTACTAACAATAAGGAACCTCTTTACTGTGACATAGAGGATTCCTCTTCTTTTCTTGTTCTCTTCTCTTTCTTATGAGCAGGAACAAAGAAAAAGGCATTCTTGTTGAAGCTGATCCAGAACCTGAAAGGACTCTGAAGAGGAAACTAAGAGAAGCTAAATTACAACAATCCAGAGACAACCTTATTGAAAATTTCGAACAAGTAAAGGAGATGGCAGCCGAACCCAACAACAATAATGCAAGGAGGATGCTTGGTGACTTTACTGCACCTAATTCCAATTTACATGGAAGAAGCATCTCTATTCCTACCATGGGAGCAAACAACTTTGAGCTGAAACCTCAGCTAGTTTCTCTGATGCAGCAAAACTGCAAGTTTCATGGACTTCCATCGGAAGATCCTTTTCAGTTCTTAACTGAATTCTTGCAGATCTGTGATACTGTTAAGACTAATGGAGTAGATCCTGAAGTCTACAGGCTCATGCTTTTCCCTTTTGCTATAAGAGACAGAGCTAGAATATGGTTGGACTCTCAACTCAAAGATAGCCTGAACTCTTGGGATAAGCTGGTCACGGCTTTCTTAGCCAAGTTCTTTCCTCCTTAAAAGCTGCTCAAGCTTAGAACTGATGTTCAAACCTTCAGACAAAAAGAAGGTGAATCCCTCTATGAAGCTTGGGAAAGATACAAACAACTGACCAAAAAGTGTCCTTCTGACATGCTTTCAGAATGGACCATCCTGGATATATTCTATGATGGTTTATCTGAGCTATCAAAGATGTCATTGGATACTTCTGCAGGTGGATCCATTCACCTAAAGAAAACGCCTGCAGAAGCTCAAGAACTCATTGACATGGTTGCTAATAACCAGTTCATGTACACTTCTGAGAGGAATCCAATGAGTAATGGGATGTCTCAGAAGAAGGGAGTTCTTGAAGTTGATACTCTAAATGCCATATTGGCTCAGAACAAAATATTGACTCAGCAAGTCAATATGATTTCTCAGAGTCTAAATGGAATGCAAGCTGCATCCAACAGTACTCAAGAGGCTTCTTATGAAGAAGAAGCTTATGATCCTGAGAACCCTGCAATAGCAGAGGTAAATTACATGGGTGAACCATATGGAAACACCTATAATCCATCATGGAGAAATCATCCAAATCTCTCATGGAAGGATCAAAGGCCTCAACAAGGCTTTAATAATGGTAGAAGAAATAGGTTTAACAATAATAAACCTTTTCCATCATCCACTCAGCAACAGACAGAGAACTCTGAACAAAATACCTCTAATTTAGCAAACTTAATCTCTGATCTATCCAAAGCCACTGTAATTTTCATGAATGAAACAAGGTCTTCCATTAGAAATTTGGAAGCACAAGTGGGCCAGCTGAGTAAAAGGATCACTGAAATCCCTCCTAGTACTCTCCCAAGCAATACAGAAGAGAATTCAAAAGGAGAGTGCAAGGCCATTGACATAAGCACCATGGCCGAACCTGTAAGGGAAGGAGAGGACGTGAATCCCAAGGAGGAAGACCTCCTGGGATGTCCAGTGATCAATAAGGAGCTTTCCTCTGAGGAACCAAAGGACTCTGAGGCTCATCTAGAGACCATAGAGATTCCATTGAACCTCCTTATGCCATTCATGAGCTCTGATGAGTATTCCTCTTCTGAAGAGAATGAGGATGTTACTGAAGAGCAAGCTGCCAAGTTCCTTGGTGCAATCATGAAGCTAAATGCCAAATTATTTGGCATTGATACTTGGGAAGATGAACCTCCCTTGTTCACCAATGAACTAAGTGATCTGGATCAACTGACATTGCCTCAGAAGAGACAGGATCCTGGAAAGTTCATAATACCTTGTACTATAGGCACCATGATCTTTAAGGCTCTGTGTGACCTTGGTTCAGGGATAAACCTCATGCCCCTCTCTGTAATAGAGAAACTGGGAATCTATGGGGTACAAGCTGCTAAAATCTCATTAGAGATGGCAGACAATTCAAGAAAACAGCCTTATGGACAAGTAGATGACGTGTTAGTAAAGGTTGAAGGCCTTTACATCCCTGCTAATTTCATAGTCCTGGATACTGGAAAGGAAGAGGATGAATCCATCATCCTAGGAAGACCTTTCCTAGCCACAGCAAGAGCTGTGATTGATGTGGACAGAGGAGAATTGATCCTTCAATTAAATGAGGACAACCTTGTGTTTACAACTCAAGGATCTCTCTCTGCATCCATGGAGAGGAAGCATAAAAAGCTTCTCTCAAAGCAGAGTCAACCAAAGCCCCCACAGTCAAACTCTAAGTTTGGTGTTGGGAGGCCACAACCAAACTCTAAGTTTGGTGTCAAACCCCTATATCCAAACTCTAAGTTTGGTGTTGGGAGGTCTCAACAAAGCTCTGCACATCTGTGAGGCTCCATGAGAGCCCGCTGTCAAGCTATTGACATTAAAAAAGCACTTATTGGGAGACAACCCAATGTTTAATTATCTAATTTTATTTTTGTTTTTCATGTTTTATTAGGTTCATGATCATGTGGAGTCACAAAATAAATATAAAAATTGAAAACGGAATCAAAAACAGCAGAAGAAAAATCACACCATAGAGGAAGACCTTACTGGCGTTTAAACGCCAGTAAGAAGCATGTTTTGGGCGTTCAACGCCAGAACAGAGCATGGTTTTGGCGCTGAACGCCAGAAATGGGCAGCATCTGGGCGTTTGAACGCCAGAAATGCACCCTGGAGGAGAGCTGGCGCTGAACGCCCAGAACAAGCATGGTTCTGGCGTTCAGCGCCAGAAATAGGCTACAAATGGGCGTTCAACGCCCAGAACAAGCACCAACCTGGCGCTGAACGCCCAGAGTTGTGTGCAAGGGCATTTTACATGCCTAATTTGGTGCAAGGTTGTAAATCCTTGAACACCTCAAGATCTGTGGACCCCACAGGATCACCTCAGGATCTGTAGACCCCACAGGATCTCCACCTACCTCCACTCACTTCTTCTCACCCCTCTTTCACACAATCCCATAAACACTCTTCCCCAAAACCCTTCACCAATCACCTCAATCTCTCTTCCCCATCACCTCTTCACAACTCACATCCATCCACTCTTCCCCATAAACCTACCTCATAACTCCACCTACCTTCAAAATTCAAAATAAATTTCCCACCCAAACCCACCCAAAATGGCCGAACCTTAACCCCCCTCCCTTCCCTATATAAAGCCTTCCATTCTTCCTCATTTTCACACAACACAACCCTCTCTTCTCTTCTTGGCCGAAACACACCTCCCCCATCTTCTCCATCTTTTCTTCTTCTTCTTCTTCATCTTTTCTTTCTTCTCTTGCTCGAGGGCGAGCAAAATTCTAAGTTTGGTGTGGTAAAAGCATAAGCTTTTTGTTTTTCCATTACCATTGATGGCACTTAAGACTGGAGAATCCTCTAGAAAAGGGAAAGGGAAGACAAAAGCTTCCACCTCCGAGTCATGGGAGATGGAAAGGTTCATCTCCAAAGCCCATCAAGACCACTTCTATGATGTTGTGGCCAAGAAGAAGGTGATCCCCGAGGTCCCTTTCAAACTCAAAAGAAATGAGTATCCGGAGATCCGACATGAAATTCAAAGAAGAGGTTGGGAAGTTCTAACAAACCCCATCCAACAAGTCGGCATCCTAATGGTTCAAGAGTTCTATGCTAATGCATGGATCACTAGGAACCATGATCAAAGTAAGAACCCGAACCCAAAGAATTATCTCACCATGGTTCGGGGGAAATACTTAGATTTTAGTCTGGAAAATGTGAGGTTGGCGTTCAACTTGCCAAACATGGAAGAGAACGCACGCCCCTACACAAGGAGAGTCAACTTTGATCAAAGGTTGGACCAAGTCCTCATGGACATATGTGTAGAAGGAGCTCAATGGAAGATTGACTCAAAAGGCAAACCGGTTCAACTAAGAAGACTGGACCTTAAGCCTGTAGCTAGAGGATGGTTGGAGTTCATTCAATGCTCAATCATTCCCACTAGCAACCGGACTGAAGTCACTATAGACCGGGCCATCATGATCCATAGCATCATGATTGGAGAAAAGGTGGAAGTTCATGAGATTATACCTCAAGAACTCTACAAGGTGGCTGACAAGTCCTCTACTATGGCAAGGTTAGCCTTTCCTCACCTCATTTTCCACCTATGCAATTCGGCTGGGATTGACATAGAGGGAGATATCCTCATTAAAGAGGACAAGCCCATCACTAAGAAAAAAATGGAGCAAGCAAGAGAGCCCATTCATGGAGCTCAAGAGGCGCATGAAGCTCATCACCATGAGATCCCGGAGATGCCTCAAATGCATTTTCCTCCACAAAACTATTGGGAGCAAATCAACACCTCCCTAGGAGAACTAAGCTCCAACATGGGACAATTAAGGGTGGAACATCAAGAGCACTCCATCATCCTTCATGAAATTAGAGAAGATCAAAAAGCAATGAGGGAGGAGCAACAAAGACAAGGAAGAGACATAGAAGAGCTCAAGGACATCATTGGTTCCTCAAGAAGGAAACGCCACCATCACTAAGGTGGATTCATTCCTTGTTCCTATTTCTTCTGTTTTTTGTTTTCTATGTTAGGTGTTTATCTATGTTTGTGTCTTCATTACATGATCATTAGTAGTTAGTAATTATGTCTTAAAGTTATGAATGTCCTATGAATCCATCACCTCTCTTAAATAAAAACTGTTTTAATTCAAAAGAACAAGAAGTACATGAGTTTCGAATTTATCCTAGAACTTAGTTTAATTATATTGATGTGGTGACAATGCTTCTTGTTTTCTGAATGTATGCTTGAACAGTGCATATGTCTTTTGAAGTTGTTGTTTAAGAATGTTAAATATGTTGGCTCTTGAAAGAATGATGACTAGGAGACATGTTATTTGATAATCTAAAAAATCATAAAAATGATTCTTGAAGGAAGAAAAAGCAGCAAAGAACAAAGCTTGCAGAAAAAAAAAATAGGCGAAAAAAAAATAGAAAGAAAAAGAAAAAGCAAGCAGAAAAAGCCAAAAGCTCTTAAAACCAAGAGGCAAGAGCAAAAAGCCAGTAACCCTTAAAACCAAAAGGCAAGGGCAAATAAAAAGGATCCCAAGGCTTTGAGCATCAGTGGATAGGAGGGCCTAAAGGAATAAAATCCTGGTCTAAGCGGCTAAACCAAGCTGTCCCTAACCATGTGCTTGTGGCGTGAAGGTGTCAAGTGAAAACTTGAGACTGAGCGGTTAAAGTCAAGGTCCAAAGCAAAAGAAGAGTGTGCTTAAGAACCCTGGACACCTCTAATTGGGGACTTTAGCAAAGTTGAGTCACAGTCTGAAAAGGTTCACCCAATTATGTGTCTGTGGCATTTATGTATCTGGTGGTAATACTGGAAAACAAAGTGCTTAGGGCCACGACCAAGACTCATAAAACAAGCTGTGTTCAAGAATCATCATACTGAACTAGGAGAGTCAATAACACTATCTGAACTCTGAGTTCCTATAGATGCCAATCATTCTGAACCTCAATGGATAAAGTGAGATGCCAAAACTATTCAAGAGGCAAAAAGCTATAAGTCCCGCTCATATGATTGAAGCTATGTTTCATTGATAGTTTGAAATTTATAGTATATTCTCTTCTTTTTATCCTATTTGATTTTCAGTTGCTTGGGGACAAGCAACAATTTAAGTTTGGTGTTGTGATGAGCGGATAATTTGTACACTTTTTGGCATTGTTTTTAGTATGTTTTTAGTAGGATCTAGTTACTTTTAGGGATGTTTTCATTAGTTTTTATGTTAAATTCACATTTCTGGACTTTACTATGAGTTTGTGTGTTTTTCTATGATTTCAGGTATTTTCTGGCTGAAATTGAGGGACTTGAGCAAAAATCAGATTCAGAGGTTGAAGAAGGACTGCTGATGCTGTTGGATTCTGACCTCCCTACACTCAAAGTGGATTTTCTGGAGCTATAGAACTCAAAATGGTGCGCTTTTAATTGCGTTGGAAAGTAGACATCCAGGGCTTTCCAGCAATGTATAATAGATCATACTTTGGCCGAGTTTAGATGACGTAAAAGGGCGTTGAACACCAGTTCTATGCTGCTATCTGGAGTTAAACGCTAGAAACAAGTCACAAACCAGAGTTGAACGCCAGAAATACGTTACAACCTGGTGTTCAACTTCAGAAAGAGCCTCTGCACGTGTAACATTCAAGCTCAGCCCAAGCACACACCAAGTGGGCCCCAGAAGTGGATTTATGCATCAATTACTTACTTCTATAAACCCTAGTAGCTAGTTTATTATAAATAGGACTTTTTACTATTGTATTAGACATCTTTGGAATCTTTGAACATCTTTTGATCTATTGATCACATTTGGGGGCTGGCCATTCGGCCATGCCTGGACCTTCTTCACTTATGTATTTTCAACGGTAGAGTTTCTACACTCCATAGATTAAGGTGTGGAGCTCTGCTGTTCCTCAAAGATTAATGCAAAGTACTACTGTTTTTCTATTCAATTCAACTTGTTCTGCTTCTAAGATATTCATTCGCACTTCAACCTAAATGTGATGAACGTGACAATCATCATCATTCCATATGAACGCGTGCCTGACAACCACTTCCGTTCTACCTTAGATTGAATGAGCATCTCTTAGATCTCTTAATCAGAATCTTCGTGGTGTAAGCTAGAATGATGGCGGCATTCAAGAGAATCCATAAAGCCAGCCATAGAAAGGAGTAAGACTGATTGGATGAAGACAGCAGGAAAGCGGAGGTTCAGAGAAACGATTGCATCTCCATACGCTTATCTGAAATTCTCACCAATGATTTACATAAGTATTTCTATCCTTCTTTTATTACTACATTTCGAAAACTACATAACTATTTTATATCCGCCTGACTGAGATTTACAAGGTGACCATAGCTTGCTTCATACCAACAATCTCCGTGGGATTCGACCCTTACTCACGTAAGGTATTACTTGGACAACCCAGTGCACTTGCTGGTTAGTTATGCGAAGTTGTGAAGATATGTTTAGACTATGGTTCTGTGCATCCGTTTTTGGTGTCATCGCCAAGGAATCAATTTCGAACAATAATTCACAACTTGAGTAACAATTTCGCATACCAAGAGGTCAGGCTGGACATTGAACCACTAACTCAAGAAGTTCTTGATGAAGAGGATGCTCCAACCATCATACAATACCCAAGTCCTGAAATCAAGGTGGTGAAGGCAATCAACATGAGCACTAAAAAGAGGATGGTGACCAAGAAAGGAAGGACAATATCCATGAAGAAGAAAAGGTCAACCAAAAGCCATCCCAACCCTACCCCAACAAGCAAGTTTACACAAGCTAACAACAAAAGAAAGCTTGCTGGGGAGAGGCACTCAAAACAAGAGGCATTAACTGGCTCCTCTTTCCTCTTGATGTCATTCCTCTTAACAAACTGGAAGAAGAGGAAGAAAGTCGTGAACAACATGTCAAGCTAATGACATTAAAAGAGCGCTTGTTAGGAGGCAACCCAACCGTAGGTAACATTTCCTTGCTTTGCTTAGTTTACTTTCAATAATTTGGCATATGATTGCACTCTAAGTTTGGTGTTGCCATGCAACAATTTGAATTTCAATCTTCACTGGGTACTTGCAACATTCTAGATTGATAGTAGCACACTAAGTTTGGTGTTGCCACTTAACTTTCATGCAAAGTACCATGCCAACACCACTTATTAATGCAATCAAAATGTCTCTGTTTGTATCTCTTGTATCTTTATTGTATCCTTAACCTTGCTTGCTGAAACACATGCATACTCACACTTCATTCTAAGACATTCATGATCCATCATGGACCCCGTCACCACTGTTTTAATTGTTTCCTAAGTATAAGCAATCATTCTATGTCTGGTGTGGGAAGGGGAAGAATAGGAGGAAAAGGGCAACAACAATGAAGATAAAATACAAGGTGGTAAAGTTCCTTTCTCCTCTTACTTATTTCCTGCACTTTAATCTGCATGATTGTCTTCTATGTTCTTTGTATGTATGTGTGCTTTCTCCTTGTGAATAAGCATGTCAATTCTGTCTTTTAAACTTTTTATTGATTAAGGTTGTGTTTTCTAGTCTAAATGTCATTACTGCATCCTTACTTTGCTTACTAGTATGCTTGTCCCTTTTGAATCAAATGAAAAGAGAATGAGTGTTTTATAAAAGACTAGAGTGGAGTTCATACTATGGAGTAAGTTCCTGAGTTTGTGGTGTGGTCATAAGTTAGCTAAGTTGGTTCAACTACAAAGTGGGAAGACAACTATCTGTCCTGAATCACATCCTTTGAACACACCCCATGAGACTAGCTAAATAACAAGATCTTAATAAGAAAAAGGGAAAGAACAAAGGTTGAAGAATAAAAGAAAAAAAAATAGCAAGAAAAGAGGCTAGGCACCAAGGGTTTGAGTCTTGAGGGATGTGTCTGTGGTGTTCTTGTACCAAGGATCTGCTTGGATTACTAAGCTCTCAGGGGTGCTTTATCACCTGATAACTTGGGTTAACTAACCCGGGATTATCAGCTGAAAGTCCACTATCAAGAGCAATCTTTGCTGCAGAATATTTAGTAGCCCAAAGAGGTGCTGGACACCAAGACCTCAAGGAAAGAAAATAAACAAACCATGTGCCTGTGGTGTGTATGTATGGGGGAGAGACTTGAGGAAGTAAGTCCGTAGGGGTGTTTCAACACCTAGCACGTTGAACAAACTAGTTTGGGAGTGTTGGCTGAAAGCTTATTTTAAAGAGTTGCCCCCTTATAGAGCACTTAGCCTAAGAACACAAATAAGCCCTGAATTGACAAGAAACAAAAGGGATCAATGAATAAAAGTCTCATGGGATGCAAGCAAAGTGAGTATTCTAGGACATGATAAAGGTCTGAAAGCCAGTGAAGGAATGAACCTAAGTTGCTATGCATGAAACCACCATAAAACCAGGGACATGACTTCCACAAGAATGACTCATTTTCTCTTGGCATTCCATTCATCATTCTCTTGTTCCAGTACTTGCTTAGGGACAAGTAAGCTTTAAGTTTGGTGTTGTGATGCCAGGGCATTTTGGCCAGTTTTACTGACCTTTTCTTTACTATTTTTAAGGTAGTTTCATGCATTTTCTTAGAAAATAAGCGAGTTTTGGATAGATATTCACTTACATCTTGATTCAAGCATACATTGTGCACTTTACATGATTTCATGAGAATTTTGCATGAATTATATGATAAATTGGATGATGCATGATCCCATGATTAAGAGCAAGACTTTGATGCACTTTGTTTGATTGATTTCAGGCCAAAAGAAGAAGAGAAGAGCCACGTTAGTGGCTACGTTAGTTACACTAACGTGGAAGGAAGGAAAGCCACAACGTTAGTGAGAAAAGTTAGTGGCATTAACTTTGAAGAAGGAGAGCATGGAACGAAGACCCACGTTAAGAGTCACGTTAGCTACACTAACGTGAAATCTAACGAAGGAACAAAAGGCACCAAGCAACGTTAATGGGGAAGGTGAGCCCCAATAATGCTTGCGAAAGGGGTATATGCCAACGTTAGTGGAAAAAGTGAGTGCCACTAACGTTTTCGAAGCAAGAAGACCCACGTTAGCTTCCACGTTAACTATATTAACTGGGAACTAACGTGGAAGGAAAGGGAGATGCCAAAGTTAGTGGAAAAGGTGATCTCCACTAACGTTGGTGAAGCAAAAAGACCCACGTTAACTTCCACGTTAACTAAGTTAACGTGGGCAAAAGTCCCACCTGGCAGCCTGACCAAGCCTTCTTCAAACACGCACAACTTGAGCCACAAAGCTCCAAATGAGGTGATTCTAGTGGCATTGGAAAGTAGGATTCCAGATATTTCCAAGCATATATGGCACTACATGGTTGACACTAAATTTGAGGGAGAAAACTTGCCCCGAAAGTACAATGATGAACATGGTATCAACCTGTATTAAGGCCAACTGACCTCTTCACTTTCCAAGAAGTGTAACTCGAGTTGTAGAGCTCTAAATGATGCGCTTCCAAAGGCATTGGAAAGTAGACATCCAGGGCTTTCCAACAATATATAACAGTATGGGGTGGACACTAAGTTTGAGCTACAGAAACTGGCAATAATGAAGCCCTGATCGCTAGCGTTATTGGCACTCAAGTTTTCCAGTAATGCTGGCAACTATGCCAGCGACCATGTCCACTTCAAAGGAGCATAACTTGAGTTACAGAGGTCCAATTGAGGTGATTCTAGTTGCATTAGAAATCTGACATTCAGTGCTTTCCAACGACATATAATACTCTATAGTGGGCATGAAATTGGAGCACAAACAAGAGGCATCTTTTAAGCCCCAAAAACACCAACTGGGCAGCAAGTGCAACGTTAGCCACAATAACTTTAGCACTAACGCCACACTTGTAGCATTAGTGTGGCTAACTTTAGCACTAACTTTAGCACCTGGACCTCAACTTGACTCACTCTCTCTCAAGTCCACTTCAAAGCTCAAGCAAGCAAGCCCACAATTGTTAACCAATCAAGACCACAAGAAGCATCTAGAATAGGAATTTTCATTTAATTGTAATTTGCTTTTAACTTCATTTTGTAATTTAAGAGAGCCTATATAAAGGCCTTAGTTTTTACATTGAAGGCATTCTGGAAATTCTGGAATGGGGGATTGAAGAGGGGTCTTCGGACTCCCTCCCCTCACACACTTTTCCTTCTCTTTCTTTTAGTTGTAATTTTCATTTATGAATGTTGAATTTTCAATTTCAGTTTAAATCTTCATCTTTACTTTTTTGCACTTTCTTTCTTTTCTATTTTTGTAGAGCAATGATCAACTAACTCTTTACATTGGGTTAGAGAGCTCTATTGTGATTCAATGGATTAAGTGTAGTTCTTATTCTTCTTCTTCTTTCTTTCCTCTTGATTTTACTAGAGAGCTTTCGATCTTCATCCAATTAGGTAGTTATCTTGGAAAAGAAACTATTCATACTTGGATCTCTTCTGAACCTTGAAAGAGGAATGAAGAGATCATGCTAGAAATGCTTTCTCATGCTGGACCAAATTGGGTGTGGATGGATATGTGACTATAATCCTTCAACACTTAATTTGGAAAATGCATGTGGTATAATCAGTGACCATACTTCATCTCTTCTCATGAACAATTGACCAAGGAATTGGCTATTGATCAAGATTTGAGAGATCGAATTACAAGGAATTGTAATTCGATCATTTAAGATTGCCAAGGAGATCAATGAATTCATTGATTGAGGAAGAGATGAGAATGAACTTGATCCGGAGGATTGCAATATCTCTTGATCCCAATGTTCATTTTATTTTTAGTTCTTACATTTACTTTTCATGCCATTTTACTTTTCTGCACTTTATTGCTTTCTTTACTTTTCTGTCAATTTACAATTCCTTGTTGCTTATTACTCCAATATGATTCGTCTAACTAGGATAATCAATTAACCATTGATTGCTTAATACGTTAATCTCTGTGGGATTCGACCTCACTCTTTTGTGAGTTATTACTTGACGACAATTCGGTACACTTGACGAAGGAAATTTGTTGCGAGACAAGTTTTCCATGCATCACGCGGTCGCGTGGATCAATTTGTGCCATTAGCGCACCTCCAGCCACACTTTCGCGTGACTCTCTGTTCAACCTCATTTTCTTCCAAAAGCACATACGACGCAGACACGTCGGCAACGCTATCGCGTCGCGTGCGAAAATCTTTTTTTGTTTTTTTTTTTTTTTGTAAAATGCAGAATGCAATGCTTAATGTGAATGCTATGCATGATTCCAGGTTCAATAAAATAAAATAAAATTCAAAAACAAACAAAACTAAATAAAATTAAAATTGAAAAAG